>NC_141036.1:54125000-54150000 GCF_052040795.2 Danio rerio
GGGACCATTAGCACCAATTGAGCATCGTGTAAACGCCACAGCCTACCAGAGTATTGTTGCTGACCATATCCATCCCTTTATGACCAGTGTACCCATCTTCTGATGGCCATTTCCAGCAGGATAATGCGCCATGTCATAAAGCGTGAATCATCTCAGACTGATTTCTTGAACAAGACATTAAGTTTACTGTGCGTAAATGGCCTCCACAGTCACCAGATATCAATCCAATAGATCAACTTTGTGATGTGGTGAAATGTGAGATTTGCATCAGACAAATCTGCAGCAACTGCATGCTTTTATGTCAATATGGACAAAATCTCTGAGGAATATTTCCAAGTGGTGCTCGCTGCAGAGCCATTTGGGCGAGCTGAGCTCCAGCGAGGGGGAGCTTAAGCTTGAGCTCCACCTTTTTTGCACTTCTTCTACGAGTGATGTCACTGGGGGTAGGGTTAGGGCTGGGGTTGGTGTATGCATTAAAACAGCTTACAGGAGGCAGAACGAGAGCTCATGCTCCCCCTCGCTGGAGCTCAGCTCTGCTTAAATGGCTCTGCAGCGAGCACCCTCTCAATATTTCCAGCACCTTGCTGAATCTATGCCACAAAGGATTAAGGCAGTTATGAATGCAAAATGGGGTCCAACCCAAGTAAAGTGTACCTAATAAAGTGGCCGGTGAGTGTACACACCAACTTGCACCTGTGATTCCTCCAAAGTGAAGATAAACCAACCAGGGAAAAAAGGTCACAAAATGCACCCATTAAGGTACATGAGATCCACTAGATCAAAATAAAGAACATAGAGGAAAGGCGGACGTACCTGCTGCTTCTGCTGCTGTTGTTTGCTGAGGTTGCGGCAGTATGTGTTGTACTTGACGATATCTTGGCTCATGTCGTCCACGCGGTCCATCAGCAGCTGGAGGCTCTTCTCCAGGTGGTTACTATGGCAACAGATTGACGGATAGTTTAGTCAAACAAACTTTGCGTAATAAACGGCTGCAGACTGCACATCAAAGCCTAATTGCTCCACAGTGATCTTCTACTCAATTAAAAACCCAAGATGACAGAAGCATGATGTGCCTGATAAGGACGACTCTGCGCTCTGAATTCGCACGGTTCACTGAGACGTCTAATTGTAGCATGTGCAGATTTATGAAGGGCCACCAAACATCCAAATCCTTCAGCGATTGCATGATATATATATGATCTGCTATCTACGTAGACCGCATACTAAAGGGCTGTGCCAACACAAAATCGGTTCCAAATGCTAGGAGAACAAATGTGGGTTGCCAGATACCTGCTTTTTGGACAATTCTGAAACGATCCTTCACTTTATAATGGATCCCATGGGTTTCACAGAGCACATTGTGTCGAAGGCGAGCCGGGAATTTGTACGAGACACAAAATGCACCAACCAGAGAGGTGCATTTTTAGTTAGCATGTCATCCATGTTGGCAGTACAACTAAAAAATAAGACTAGAGATGTCACAGAACAATGTTTTCATTCTAGAAATACAAAGCCTGTGTTAAAAAAAAAAAAACAACAATCTGAAGTTGATTTATTTTTGAGAATGAGACAATACTCACTATATTACTTGAATAGAAAAAAATGCTAGAATGATCTGATTTTCTGATGAGCTGATTTTCAAAAAAATCAAATACAAGTAAAAACCTTGAGAAAAATGTAGGTGTTCTGTCCATAATTTCATTTATGGCCCGTTTCCATTGAATAGTACAGTACGGTATGGTACAGATCACATCAGGCTTGCGTTTCCACTGCCAAAAGAATACTAATGGTGGGCATGCTGGACGACAGTTTCGGTCAACGTCATTCTCGCTTGAGGAACCATCTACAGTAAAGCTGTACAGGTCGTTCACATATCATATGAGAAGCACTTCTCACAAAACGGATGCTTTACACACATAAATACTTGTGCATAAATGTGCATTACTAACCTTTCTATGAACAGGATTTGATTATAAAATAGCCTTTAACGTCTGCAATTGCATAAAATGAATAAATAAATGCAACATATATGAACATATACAAACCCTTACAGTCTCCGATATGTTACCAACTACAGGAAAACTACACAGAGCATACATTTAGTCCTTATTTTGGAAAAAAACAACATGAAATATAGCCCAGAGTCAGTGTAAACCTCTCATCTCTAGCTTTAATCTTTACCAGCACATGTAATCTCTTGTTAGAAAGTAATTCCTTCATTCCGAGTTCATAATAGTCCAAAAGGTGATGATAATAGTTAAACATGTCAGTTTGTTCATGTTTTAGGTTGCTGAAAGAATCATTTGTGCTCAGATCCTTTTTGTCTGGCTTCTTCTTTGTTTTACACTTCACTCTGGCGAGATCGGATGTCAAAAGCACTTCAATAATCACATGCTCGTTATTATCATCACCTCAAGAAGTTTGTTATTTTAAATACAGACGCGCAGCGAACGCAAGCGAGAAAGTGAAACTGCTCGCGCTTTTAGACGTCCTCGAAACACAAAAACAGAACACGGCTAATTTTGTTGTTCGTTTGGGCTTTGTGGCTGTTCATCAACATAACGGCAAGGTTTGTTTGAGCTCAGGTCGACCATGGCTCATTATATGTATATTGTATTACGGTGTAAAGTCTCGGATTTGTCTTTAAAAATGGTGCTTCCTTTGTTTTCATTCTCCTGACACTCGTGACGCATCTCTTTAAACCAAAATCGTTCAGCTGCGCGTCTAGCTCTGCATTTTTTGGGCTAGGTACCCTTTAAAAAGGGCACCCAAAAAGTGGTAGAGTACGGTTCGCTTTTTGTTACCTTTTGTCAGAGAAAAGTCCAGTTTTTTACCCCTTCCCCCCTGGTTCTTGAAACAGTGTGAAGAGGAAAGGCTGAGAACCCACACAAGGGGACTTGACAAGCAAAATTTCTTTATTTGGACGTGTTGGTTGTTCTGCAGTAATATATAATCAAAAAGGCAACACCAAAGCTGCTGATGCAGTCTGATGAAGAGCCGTGTGCTCGAAACATTACACGCCGTGTATCAAGCCTTTTTAATTTAATATATTGGCATTTTTAGAGCTATATATTTTCTATATATAATACATTTTTACTGTTTGGCTGTGCACACAGTTGAAGTGATGTGCATGCTTTTGTACATTTTTTTCATTGTTCTGCAATCAAACAGTCTTCAAGAAGTTTTACAGTCTGCAAGTCCAAAATGAGTCTGAAAAAAGTCTGCAAGTTTAACAAGTTTGAGAGAGAGCTGTCCTGTCTATATTATGTTTTCAGGAGGAGGACAGTGGCTAGATGGAGATGGCTAAACAAAGCATTTAAAAGAAGTCTGAGAGTAGCTATCCACATTTCTTCTAGTTTCATGTAATTCCGAGTGTTTCGTTTTTAATTTGTCGATTTTAACTGCAGATTAGCACTTCCACTTTCATTCAGGAATAATGCATGCATGACCCAAGCAAAACGAGATATTAAATGCGAGTATGAACTGCTGGAAGAGTGTTGTTTTAATAAAATTTAATACCACACGCCGTATGGAAAAAAACCTCCGCATTTTGCAATGCAGGTATCTGTGGTCCTTTACCGACTCGGTAGGTGCAGAGAATAGTGTCAAACAGTCGTGTGTGTATACACTATGCTGTCGCAAAATGCGGCAAAATTCCTACGCGCCGGTAATAGTGCAGTGTTTACATGTCTGTACTGCACTTCAATAACGCCACTAAAATCGGCATACTCCACATCTTAATCCGAATTCTGTTTAGTTTGATAATGACTTTAGTCGGATTAAGGTAATTAAAAATCGCTGTTTACATGGTAGACTCTTAAAGTGTTGTCTGATTACTGGTGTCCATGTAAACAAACTCATTGTAATTATTCTAGCATAAAGAAATGTCCCTCCACTAATATAAATAAGTGGAAATGGAATAATTTATTCTAAAACCAAGCTAAAACAACTGACATGACTAAAATAATGTCAAAACTTTAATTACATCCATATCAAAATATGAAATAGAGTTTTCCAGTCAAACTTCAAATAATTTTCTCTCAAAAATCTGAATCTAAAATATAATCATCTTTAACTTTTTTTTCCCCCTCAGATCATTAATCTAATAGAAACAGTGTTCTACAATAAAGAACCTTTGGTGTTACAGAAAGCTTTAATGAATGTTAAAATTCATAAAATTAAGCTCTTTATTAAGTTTTATTTCTTGAGTGTTCTGCAAGGCAGCTCACCAGGCTCACCTCATACTGTAATTCCCCCAAAGCCAGGTGAACTGCTTTATTAATCAAGATTAGGCTTCCGAAGTCATTTCCATTTTTATCTGGGGATAACACGCAATCACAAACAGCCTCTCCTAAAACATTCAGAGAAAAAAATCCCCCCAAAATTTCAAATGTGCAAATTATATAACTAGTTAAGGTGTTGGAAACAACCAATTAATACATGTTTAAAATTGAAACTGTAACCAAAAAAATGACAATCAACTGATCTTGAATTCCACACCATTCTTTCACAGACCTTGAAACAGAACAGTCAAAAAGGATGCAAACGCATTTATTGTTTTTTTTTTTCTGATAATTTGCATTTATTATACACCACTTGCATAATACTTATTAAATTCAATGTTTTTGTGCTGCCTTCTAGACCATGTCCATGTCAAAATTAAGTATTCAATCAAGCATTCTGTAAAGCTACTTGTGAACAACATTTATTGCTAAACGGACTATACAATTAAATGAAGTATTCAAATGATTCATTCAAAGTGGTTGCTTCATTTACAAACAAAGGTAAATGGACAGAATTGTGTGTAGGTATAGTGTGCCCACAGTAGCTTTGGGTTGATAAAGACAATAAGTCTCTTTTTTTGTAATTTTCTGACATTAAAATAGGATTCAAATCCCTCCCATTTTAGGGCCCACTCTGCAACATGTAGAAGTGCGGTTTCCCCACCCACCAAATTGATATTAATGTCTCTGTAGTGACGCGTATAATCATATCAACAAGATGGGACATGCACAAAGCAACCTAGATTAAAAGATCTGTTCAGCTCTCTGTGATCACCAATCATCAAATGTGATCAAGAAACGTTTGTAAAACAGTGCAATTCTAAACCACAGGCACATGCCAGTACAATTATAAAAGAAAATGCTTCAATTCTGGTTTGTGGAGGTTACAGCAGGTTTATCTTTTTACATTAACATAACAGATATCAATACAGCAGTGGATATTAACGTGCACCCGGTCACATTTGCTGTGCAAAAACAGTGCAAAGATAAACAAGCACACTGTGTGGGTGTCTGTTTGTGTCCGTGAACTTTTTAACGACATGGTGTGTGTGACTTAACGAAAGGCTTGACTTAACTCCACAACAAATACATCAAATAATCATTGGGAAAGTTCTTACTGTAGTACCTCAAACATTACGGGAGATCTGCTTCCTGTATGTCTGTCACTGTGCTGTTTATCTGAAGTAGCCAGAGAGCCACTCTCAAATGAGAATGGGGGAAAGACAGAACTAGCATTAAAGGCACAGGCCACAAAAACAGCTACATTGTGTTAGGAGCAGAACATTCCAATAGGTATAATAAGTAATCTGATGTGTGTGTTTGAGCTGAAACTTTAAACACATTCTGGAGACATCTTAAATCTTGAAAATGGGGTAAAATAGGTGCCCTTTAAGACTTTAGATGAGTTAAAATATTTCGTTTAGTTTAATACACTTAGTATGTTTTTTTTTTATATTTCTTTCTTTGATTCCTCTAACTACCTCCTGTCCATCACTGTATAATACTTTCACTTGTTTTCATTGGTATGGGCAATAAATCAAGTGCAGTGATATTCGGTCTTCGACACTTCTTTCTAAATTCACTGATTACATGCACACAAAACTATTATACAGTAAGTCAAAAACACCTTCAGTTCATTAATAACATCTAAAAGCGTAACAGCGCCACTGTTTATAGAGAAAGCTTATCTTCTGAATAGTCAACTGCATGGAAAAAAAGCAACCACCATGAATCTTCTCATGTTTTAAAGGAAAAAAGGAATGAAACTATGGGTGAGCAAATGAGGACAATTTTCACTCCTTTACCATTCATCATTACATGCGTTCGAGCCTCTGTGTTCTTAGAGTGACACATCTGCTCTATAGAACTATTGGTATTTGCAAAGAAAGGAAAGGGCATCTCTGTACACAGGAAGACCTAAATTACATGCTGAATGCATTATCATTATCTGTGTGCTGATGGGAAGGCTGAATGATTTCACCAGCAGGGCCTATTAAACACACTAACTCCTGGGATGTTCTGAATTACAAATGAAAGACTTTGCTGGAAATGGCGAAGATTGTGCCGACTCATAAAGCATTAACTATAAAGACCAAAACACCTGCTCACTTCCCAAGTATTTAGTCTATCAATTAGTCTGATTTGGGAAGAGGGTCCTGAACAGCTGTGGCTGCTGGGGAGCGTAAACAGTCAGAAAAATGACACTTTCAGTTCCTACCTTCATTAAACTACTACTTCAAGCATCATGGAGGGGGGGGGGGGGGGATAAAAAGATATTTCTCGCTCTTTTGATAAAATAAAAAAAGATCAATGTAGCGTGCTGATCAGAGCCGGTGATTAGCCTAAAAAACTTGATATTTTCCACTTCTTTGATGCAAATGTATTTATTTTTATGCTCTAAAATGGCCTAAAAGGGTGATCTATCTTTCCTTATTTCTTTCCATTAGAGGAACCATGATGTCAACCAAACAGCCAGCGTAGCCTAAATATGTCCAACATGCTGTAAAAATAGAATTTAAAAATAATCAGGACAGGTTTGATATATTTAAGTGTTTTGGGGATAATACATTTTCTAATGCTTTTGAAATCTGTTGTGCTTAATGAATCTGCATGCATTTTTAGATAAAAATGTTGTGAATTTGAAATCAATCCACACTACCTGACAAAAGTCTTGTCGCCTATCCAGGTTTTAGAAGCATCAAATAATATTTGGACTTCTGGTTGATCATTTGGTATCAGAAGTGGCTTATATGAAAAGCAAAGGCCTCTAGATTACACTTATTTTACCAAAAAATATGATCATGCCTCGATTTTTTTTATGATTTCATTAGGACAGTAAGGTCTGACTTGCTCAATAGGTCTGACTTGCTTGTCACTAAACAGAAATGAAGTCCAGTGTAGAATATAAGGTCATGGTGCAGTGGAGAAATAATGAATATTGTGTCTGACTCCCATAAGCTTGGAGGACTGCATCCATACATCTCTGCAATGACTCAAATCACTATTTAATAAAGTCATCTAGAATGGCAAATAAAGCATTCTTGCAGGATTCCCAGAGTTCATCAGGATTCTTTGAATTTATCTTCGATGCCTTCTCCATTTAACCCCAGACATGCTCAATAATATTCATTCTGGGGACTGGGCTGGCCAATCCTGGAGCACCTTGACCTTCTTTGCTTTCAGGAACTTTGATGTGGAGGCTGAAGCATGAGACGGAGTGCTATCCTGCTGCAGAATTTGCCCTCTCCTGTGGTTTGTAATGTAACGGGCAGCAAAAATGTCTTGATACCTCAGACTCGCACGCCCCCATACTGAATGTAACCGCAAACCATGATTTTTCCTTCACCAAACTTGACTGATTTCTATGAGAATCTTGGGTCCATGCGGGTTCCAATAAGTCTTCTGCAGTATTTTTGATGATTGAGATGCAGATCAACAGATGATTCATCAGAAGAATCTGCCACTTTTCCAAATGATCAATTAGAAGTCAAGTCATTCTTTGTTGCTCTTACAACAGGGATCGACAACAAGATTGTCAGGTAGTGCATTTATGAACTATTTATTTTTCTAACGCAATGCAGATTTTTCAGCATCACATGATTCAAAGAAAATGTGAGTTTCAGTGCACTGATGTGCAAAGCTGCTGCATTTATCAGTGTGTTGTTAATTTACACACAAACCACCTCAGAAACTGCAGCTGAGCATTTTTCTTATGTACAGTGTCACTTTTCATTTTGTACAGATGTGTGTTTGAATACACTTTACACTGATAGTAGCAGGCTGCAATGCAAAGTCTTTAGTATCACAAGATCTTCTAGAAATCTTTTGTAAAATCATGCCTTTATTCATGTCCCAAACTTTAGAACAAACAAAACAGAACTAATAAAGTATTTGTATATTTATTTAATTATGAATTTCAAACAATGATTTGATGAACCAATTTCAGGGTTTCTGCAGGTTTCTGTCAAATCTAAGACCTTTTAGGACCCTTTTAGCACTATTATGAATTAAATGTTAAACTTACACAGGGCTAAAAACAAAGAATTTTCCCTAATGGCCCAGTTACTTCAATAACTAGTTTTTGTATTAATCTAAGATCATGTAAATGGATGTGTTGCTTTAGTTTTTTCCCTGCTTAGGGAGTTTAATTAAGAGAATATGCTGTAAAAATGTCTAACAGCTGTTGTAAATTGTATCTACTCACACACCTACCAACCTAACTACCTACCCACCTACATCCATCCATCCATCTATATATACAGTTGAAGTCAGAATTATTAGTCCCCTTTGAATTTATTTATTTTATTATTATTTTTTTTTATATATATCCCAAACTATGTTTAACAGAGCAAGGACATTTTCACAGTATGTCTGATAATATTTTGTCTTCTGGAGAAAGTCTTACTTGTTTTATTTCGGCTAGAATAAGAGCGGTTTTAAATTTTTTAACACCCATTTAAAGGTCAAAATTAGCCCCTTTAAGTTTTGTATTTTTACAATAGTCTACAGAACAAAAGATCATTGTACAACAACTTGCCTAATTACCCTGACCTGCCTCGTTACCCTAATTAACCTAGTTAAGTCTTTAAATGTCACTTTAAGATGTATAGAATTGTCTTGAAAAATATATAGTCAAATATTGTGTACTGTCATCATGGCAAAGATAAAATAAATCAGTTATTAGAGATGAGTTAATAAAACTATTATGTTTAGAAATGTGCTGAAAAAAATATTCTCTCCGTAAACCAGAAATGGTGAAAAAAATAAACAGGGGGGCTAATAATTCAGGAGAGCTAATAATTCTTACTTCAACTGTATATAAAAAAGTTGAGATGGATTATTGGTGTAGCTTTACTTGGACATAGGAAAATTAAGACCAGTTTAACATGATTTAAGACCTGCAACAAAATATTTGAGTGAATTTAATTCTTTAAGTCCTAAAATTTTGTTTTTGAAATTTAAGACATTGAGACTTCAGGACCTTGTGGACACCCTGCCATTTAGATAAAATTACACTAAACAACTTCAATGTTTAAATGATGAGAAAACCTTGGTCTTCACATTCTCTTTCAAGACTACAAATAAAACTGTAAATCGAAACCATTGTATTAATTATGATTTACAATAAGGTTGTATTAGTTAATGCTAGTTAATCCATTTACTAACATGAACAAACAATGAACAACACATTTAATGCAGTATTTATTTATTGATGTTAGCTAATGAAAATACAGTCGACCATTGTTAGTTTGTTAACTCTCAGTGCATGTTAACAGGTAATGTTAACAGGTATGAGTTTGGATGTTAATAACGCATTAGAAAACTTAAAAAAAATGATGGCTAATAAATTATATTTATATGTTATATATAGTATATATTATATTTAATAAGTATAATTCACAATTAGTTTGAAACCTAATGAATCCTAATGAAACCTTAAAGTATGTCCGTGATTTTGCACCAATGGCAAGTGTCACCAAAAAAAATTATTCAATGTTCAAAATGCCAGAGATCATTTGTAGAGGCATTACTCTACAAAAACAACTCATTGCCCACATTTGCATATCAACATGCCTTCAATATTCAACAAATTGAATGTAATTTACATAAAGGAGTCCAATGTTACAGTAGTAAGAGAGCATGTTTAATATGGTGCTGTAGAAAATGCCCATTACAGACTTTAATCTTTACTCTAAATTCAACACACTTAACATATTGGCCTTGACGCTACTTGTCGTATTAGTTTCTTAAGAAAAGAAAGAAAAGAAATGGAAAAGGAGATTCATTCTGAACATAATGAGGCTCATTTCTGGGAACTGCTCTCCTGGAAAGAGACTCGACTCAATCTGTAATAAAATTCAGTGGAATCTAACTGGATTAGCCAAATTAATTTAGAAGAGAAGACTATTTGCAGGAGAATAAAACGTCCGGTCCCAGCTAGAAGCATTACTGATGGACCCCCCTGAAAACGTAATTTTAGGTCAGTGGCTTTCATCTGGTGAACGATAGGTCCGTTATTGAAAATAAAAAAATGATGTTAAAGGCAAATAGTGAGCAACTAACCATTTAATGGTGCAAGATGTATTGCATTTTGTGAAATAAGTCACACCTGGCTATAAGGAACACTGTTTAAAGGTGACATTGGAATAAACGTTCAATTGTGTAGTCTTTTTCTGCCAGCTCAGACAAGTTGAACTAAAAAATGTGCAGCTTGTTTTATTAGAAAATGTCTGAATGTATTTATGTGCCAGAATTGCACTGTTTGAATTAAATGAGTTCATAACCTGCCAGTTTTTTATGCGCAGTTTACACTGATGTGGTTTAGTTTTAAAATGGCGTTTAAGAATAATAACGATCCACATCCACACTGGCGTTTCACCTAGCGCTTCTGTAAAGCTCTCAGTCCACACTACACACTGCTAAACACAAAACACGTGACCAGAAACACTCTGGCATGCGCTCCAGCTTATTCACACGTCTGAGCTCCAGGCAGTCAAGGCAAGGCAAGGCAAGTTTATTTATATAGCACATTTCATACACAGTGGCAATTCAAAGTGCTTTACAAAAACAAGAATAAAAGAAACAAGTAAAATAAAAATAAAAACAAATAATAAAAATGTGTAAAAACAAAAAAATAAATAAAAACAGGTAAAATTTGATATAAAAAAATGAAGAAGAAGAGAAAAACATAATAGTGCAATCTGTCGGACACAGCACAGTGCTCATTCAGTAAAGGCACAGCTAAACAGATGTGTTTTCAGTCTTGATTTGAATGTGCCTAATGTTGGAGCACATCTGATCATTTCTGGAAGCTGATTCCAGCAGCGAGGGGCGTAGTGGCTAAAAGCTGATTCACCCTGCTTTGACTGAACCCTTGGAACTTCTAGTTTATATGATCCTAAAGATCTGAGTGATCTGTTGGGTTTGTATTCAGTGAGCATATCTGTGATGTATTGAGGTCCTAGGCCATTTAGTGATTTATAGACAAGTAATAATACTTTAAAATCTATTCTGAATGTAACTGGCAGCCAGTGTAAAGACCTGAGGACAGTTGTGATGTGCTCTGATTTTCTGGTTCTGGTCAGAATTCTGGCTGCAGCATCCTGGATGAGCTGTAACTGTCTGACTGTCTTTTTAGGAAGACCAGTGAGGAGTCCATTACAGTAATCCACCCTGCTGCTGATAAAAGCATGAACAAGTTTTTCTAAATCTTCACTAGAAACAAAGCATCTGATTCTTGCTATGTTTTTGAGATGATAGTATGCTGATTTACTGACTGCTTTGACATGACTATTGAAACTCAGATCTGACTCCAGAGTCACACCAAGATTCTTTACCTTATTTTTTGTCGTTTAACCAAATTTTTTTTCGTTTTTGTCGTTTGACCTCCGTCAGCGGGTGCTTTGAGCACAGCTCCCCAAGTGGGAGCAGATCAAGGATCTACCACTGGATCTGATCTCACTATAGTAGTTAAACTTGATATTTAATTCATCTGGTCTATTTCTAATGACCCTTTGGTCTTGAATCTATTACTTGGTCTCAGGAAATGCGTTTCAGCTAAGTGCAAATATAATATATTAATGTAAACACATACAGATTCTTCACATTTGACAGATCGCGTGCCTTTATTTCCTATATTGTGTAATCTTATTGTATGTTATACTTTAATTATGGCCATTATTGATTATTACAACAGATATTCAGTATAAGAGACAGCTACGTTTCATATCTTTCCATGAAAATGAAAAGAGGCTGTTATGTTATAGGCTCCGTTTTGTTATAAATATGCATACAGTGAAGATGACGGTCATAAATGTGTAGCTAAACGACACCTCAACATTTCTGGTGTCTGTTAAGTTGTTACTATCAAAATAAAAATCGCCAGTTCCTTAAATCATGTTTTCATTTTATTGTTAAGATGTGATGTGATATGAATGAGGTTATAAGGTACACTGTTTCCCTTTGAAAATTTACCTGACGTGTCCTCAAAAACTCGATTTCCATATCAAACTAGCAAAGTCTGAGCTTACAAAGAAAGCATGCAAGACTGAATTTTGTGTACTTCATATTGACAAAAAGCCTCAAAGAACGAATGTCTGCAGCCATTCAGCCATGTCTCCGTTTTCCCTCATCTACACTGACTCAGAGCAGCAGCATTTTAAAACCAAAATGGCCTCTTCTGTGTTTTTAAAACACTAAATTTTTAGGGCTCAAAAATAGTGTGGTCGGAAGGGGTAACCGGTCATCAGCTTTGTCTAAAAGCTGACATACAAGCGATCTGCTGATGAATTGCAGCTTTAAACTGCTCCAATGTCCCTGTATCTGTGGTCACACTCAGTAAACAGCGATGAGTTCGGTGAACTGATGATCTTCACAGCCAATCACATTCATTTCTGTTAAGCACATGAACACAATAGCCAATCGGCTGTGTTTAAGAATGTGCTCAACAGCGCTCAAATGTTAGCAGGAAATGAACTCATTTAAAATTTCAGTATCGATTGGTACCAAATTCCAGTATCGTGACAACACTAGTTTAAGTCCAAGATCAAGCAAAAAGTGTGTCAGTGCTTTCTGGATAAGGGATTCATAAAGATCCAAAACAAAATTCTAAGTCCAAAGCATTTAAAAAGTATGTGAAAAAAATCAAAGAGCCTTATTAACTTGGATATTCTTTAAAAACAGCACCTACAGTGTGTGTTTCAGCAAAACTTCCCTTCATCAGGGTAACAATATGACTGTAGTTTCTTGCATACATTCAAAAAATAGTTTTTGCAGTTTCTTTGAACTACTTAATTAAAATGAGCTGAAACAACACGATTGAGTTTTTTTGGCAACAATGTAATTGTTTTACGTTTAATACACTTACTTTTGTAAGAACTAATAAATTAACTAATTCCTTCATGTTGTCCTAGCACAAATCATTTGTGTGGAACCCAGCATTTTTACAGTGTAGACCAATTCAAACTGAGTATTTTACATGTTTCTTAATGCAGAGACCTTGACTAATCTTTAAAAAAGCCTCTAAAAAATAAAAACCTCTGACTGGCTGTTTGGCATGTCAGTGAAATGGGCAATAAAGCTGCAAAAGAGCCCAGACGTTCTGCCTTGACTCTGAAGGCCTTGCCTACACACGACTAATGCGATACTAGATGCATCCAAATCTGAGGTATGATGTTTGTATTAGTGTTCGCCTGAAGGCGACTGCATGCTTTGCATTTTCAGCATTTCTCAGAGCCGGGATTTCGTATTACCCTGGTCCAGGGCACACACAAGCCCTATTTCTTGTGTCAAGATTAAACTGTGCCATCAGGGCATGTCAGCGTGTATCGCTTTTCCTCGGTTCATTTCCGGGGGCGAAACACAGCCGTAGCAGAAGGGTTTAAAAGACATAGATTGACGAGATGAATCAACACACGACAAATCTATGACATTTCTTTCCACAATGGTAACAGAGGGCAGAGGGTGATGCTGACCTGCTTGACAGATTGAGCAGCTCATGCTTGTCAGCCAGCGTGCTCTTCTCCTGCAGATCCCACATCAGCACGTTTATGAGATGAGAGTTCTTGATGAAGATGGGAACCTCCTCGAACATGTGCTCATAGGCAACGGCGGCCTTCTTCAGCCTGCCGAAAACAGAAAACATCCAGAGATAAGTCATCTGCAGTGATGCACAGCTAAATAAAACCTTGCCATGAAAAAATAAATAAAAAAGTTCACCAAAATAGTGAAATCCTTTCTACATTTCAGTACTTTACATATACTCAAAAATGCCCCTATCAATATTTTCAAACTCAAGTCACACAAGTGGCAAGGATGAGAGGCGTCACAAACAAAGCTTTTCCCCATAAATGCAAAAATGTCAAATAAAATCAATCATTTTTGTGCTATCGAGAGACAAATCTTATCCTTTTAATAAGCATCTTAGGTTAGGCAGTTTCATTCACAGAATTTCCAGAAGTATGTTAGGCTAAAAACTCTCATACTTTTTTGGTCTAAAAAAAAAAAAAACATCTTCAGAGATAGATTTTCTTCTGATCCCATAACTCTGTGGTGAGTCATTCATTCACAAACTTAGCCAGCAAGTTTTTACGCAGCGGATGCCCTTCAAGCCGCAACCCATCTCTGGAAAACATCCACACACACACTTATACATTACGGACAATAAGGGTGTCACGATCCTCTAAATCCTCGATTCGATTACATTTTTGATTCTAAAGGCACGATTTACCCATAAACAAATCATACAGTAAATGAATAAAGGCAAGATACACACATAATGACCACCTGTCAATCACTTTTTCTGCGGGACTCGTGAATAGGCAGTGATCGGTGTCGTTATAATGGCGTCGGTAAAAAAGACGCACAACCAACAGGAAACAGCCAACAGTATCTGAGGTGTTCGCTAAAATGACTAAGTACAAGTGAGTGAAAGATTGAAGCAGTCCTCTGACTGCCTGGACCTGCTGTCTCGAGCGCATGGCTGTGTGTGCGTCTGTGTCTGTGTGGTCACGTGATGTGCGTTTCCAGAGGTAGAGAGGAAGGAGGGCTGCTCAGAAATGCTACACGCCACTGTGGATGTCAAATCGTTGTCGTTCTAAAATGCCATTTAAAAACAAAGACAGTGTAAACAGGGCCTGAGTGTGAACTTTTCGCGAGCGGATTTGCAACGGGGGCGGGCGGAGGATCGCGATGCTGGTGTTGTCTATCGGATGAACCGTACGTAATACGTTCATAGCAGAGCTTGCAAAACTGTGTTTTTTTGTTGACAACACGAAAGTCGACATAACTCACTGGAAATCCAAAATGCTTACACACCGGCGACTTCATTGAAAGAGGAGAGGGTTTAAGTTCTGTAGACGGGTCTCCTGCTTCTGCAGTTTAACAAGCACTACAACAAGCCTGTTTTTTTCCCGCTTGGCAAGCCAAGCTGACGTGACATGGGGGCGTGGCAGCATCGACTAGATATTTTTCAAGACTCTTCTATACAGCTTAAAGTGACATTTAAAGGCTTAACTAGGTTAATTAGATTACCTAGGCAGGTTAGGGTAATTAGGGGAGTTATTGTGCAATGATGGTTTGATCTGTAGACTATCTAAAAAAAAAATTGCTTAAAGGGGCTAATAATTGTCTCTAAAATGGCTTGAAAAAATTACGAACTAATTTTATTCTAGGGAGACAAAAAAAAAATAAATAAATAAAGACTTTCCAGAAGAAAAAATATTATCAGACATACTGTGATGTCCTTGCTCTGTTAAACATAATTTGGGAAATATTTAAAAAGGGGGGAAAAAGAGGGTGGCTAATAAAGCTGACATGAAATATCAATTTAAGGGATGAAAAGTTGTATTTTTATAATCATTACTCTAGGCTCCATTTTATGATCCTTTAAAAACAATTTTAATATGCAGGTAACAATA
Source organism: Danio rerio (assembly GCF_052040795.2). Taxonomy (NCBI): domain Eukaryota; kingdom Metazoa; phylum Chordata; class Actinopteri; order Cypriniformes; family Danionidae; genus Danio; species Danio rerio. Next base: position 54,140,701 of record NC_141036.1, read on the forward strand.
TTTAATATGCAGGTTATGTATATCTGCCAATGCGGTAAGCAAAATTAATCTTATCACAAATCAAAAGACAAGATTATTTTGCTTACCTCATTGGCAGATTATTTAGCTTAATTTAAGGAAAAACTCACTTCATTTTGGCATATTATTTCTTAAAACAAGACAACATGTTTTGCTTGTCTAGAAAATGCTTCTTGATTTAAGAACTTCTAGATATTTGGACTAGAAGCGAGAAAAAAAATCTAAGTAAGAAAAGCACTTTTTGCAGTGAAACACGATCTATCCTGCATTTGTCTTCTGCGTTCACACAGCGCAGCATTTCGACAAATTACCGGTAATCGTACAACTTCTCTTTCCGGAAAATTGCCACAACGAATTTACCGGTATTTTCAAAAAAGGCCTGTTCACACATGATTCCTTTCCGTAGTTTTGTCAGAGAGGTCTGTATGTGTGAAAGAGGCTAATGATTCAACGGCAGAAGAAAAAGTACAGCACTTTAAATGTTGGACACGAGAAACTTTAGATAAAAGGAGAGAACTTGCCATATCTGAAAAAAATAAGTCATGCTCTTAACCCTAAAACAGCCAACATATAATCCCCAAAGAGAAAAAATCCTTTGGGTATGTTTTACTTGGGCCCATATTATATAAAATATTACCATGAGATGCTTTTAGCTTACTTTGCACTGATTTTCTTGACTGTTTAAAAGATAAACGTCAAATGATTTGAAAGTGTATAGAAAGTGAATGCACTCACTTTTCAGACTTCATTTCTGCATGCAGCATACATGAATGCAAAAGTAGACCGAGACCCTCCCCTCAATTCAATCAATGCAATTCAAATGTAATGCATGTTATTAGCAGGTGTAAATGGCCATCTGTCTTTGAGATGAGCACTTGTGCCGTGCACTGGGGGGGACGTTTCATCTAGAGAGCAGTTAGAGGGTCACTGGACCCATCCATCCGTCATTTGAATGAGACGCTACGCTCCGCCATTCCAGCTGAATCGCAGAAAATTATGGAGGAGCGGAGGGAATGTTGGAGGAATATCAATAAAGCGCTGCCTCGCGGATTTCAGATTGATATTCCGTATGAATCTGACAAGTGATCTGTATGCATCATTCAGGATGACCCACCCTGCAACGTTCACTCTACAAATAGAGGCTTATTTTCATAATCAATTGCGTTGCTCTCCTTAACTAGCTGAATATTCACGAAGAGCTGTGGAGTGATAGTGTCAGCTCGGGGCCGCTGGCGGATGACAAGGTCAAAACAGGCCACAGGAACATGTTTGATGTTGGGATGAAACACGGCACGTAGATCCATTTTAAATCGGTAAACGGACGTGTCTGCAAGCGGAAATACATATTCGGAGATGTCAGCGAAAAAAAAACGTGGAAATTTCAAATAAACAAATGCTTTTGGTTTTTGAATACATAAAAATAGCTAATACTCTAACGGATTCAGTACTAAGCACAGACTCAATACAATTAATCATCTGCAAATGACACCACAAATAAAAAAAATATGAAAATATTGACTGTCAAAATCTAGTGAACTCAAAATCTACTAAAAATAGCTAAAAATAAATATAATCATTAGCAATGGCACAGATCAAATGTCGAAAAAGCATCTGCAGTTTGGCATTTTAGCTAACCAAAAATGCATAACTTTACTGGAGGTAAGTTTCAAATTCTAGGATGAGCTTAAAGTAGGCATTCTGGGCTGAAATTAAAAAATGCCTGATGCATTTGATGATATTAGCATGAGAAACAGCACATAGATAAATTTTAAATCGGGAAATGGACATGTCTGCAAGAGAAATTAGATATTCTGAGATGTCAGCAGAATAAAAATATGGCAATTTCAATTAAAACAAAATTGTTTTGGGTTTTATAGTTAAAAACAAATAACAGCATGAATAGATCTTATTTCCGATCCTCTAATGGATTAAGTACTTTGCAGAGAATCAATAAAAATATTAAATCATCCTCAAAAACCCCACAGAAATAAATAAATAATATAATATAAATAAATAAATAAAATAAATAAAGTCATATAATGTGATGACTATTGTGTTTTTTTTCAAGCATAGTATTTTCTATAATATTTGTTTTTCTGGATAAAGTTTTATTGCTTTTAGTTTGGCTGGATATATATATATATATATATATATATATATATATATATATATATATATATATATATATATATATATTTTTTTTTTTTTTTTTTTTTACATTTAAGGTCAGTATTATTAGCCCCTTTAAAAAACATAACCTAACATAAAACATAACCCAACTTGCCTAGTTAACAATAAAGATTGTTAATATGTACTACAATCATGGCCAAGATAAAAATAAATTAGTCGTTAAAACTATTGTTAAAATGTAGAAGAAAAAAATCTTTTAAACAGCACCTGCTAAATAACTTGTAAACATGTACTGTCATCATGGTAAAGACAAAATAAAACTAGTTATTAGAAATTACTTTTTAAAACTATTATATTTAAAATTGTTTAAAAATATTTTAAATGTATCAAAAACAATTTTACAAGAGGGATCAATTTGCATCTAACTATTCACTTATAATTTTACTAATTATAATTAGAAAAAACATATATAGAGCTACATTTACACCTTATATATGTACGCTTAAACAATAAAGCATTGTAAAAATTCTTAAATTTCTGAAAATATCCAGATCAAGCAGGTAAGCGCTATTATTTTGAAAGATTATGCATCTGTAAATATCTCTAAAACTAGTTTTGTCTTCATAAATCCCCAAAACATTTAACCCCATGTATTAATAAAGCAAACAGAGTTGACTGACTTTATTGCACCTGAAAACTCTTTACTCGCAGCTCACCCTGAAGCACTCATGTCCTCCAGCAAAACACTTTATTGTTGTTGGGAGTTTTTTTCCCCTCTTGATCGCTCAGACGTCACTGCTTTGCTGATACATTCCCCCATTAGGCTTATGTCTAGCAGCAATTTAAAATCAATTACCATCTGCCGAGAAGCCAGCGAGGTTATACACTTTGTGCATTTGTTTGTTTGGCAGACTGTGCTGACTGTTCCTTAAAAGACGCCCCATCACGCCAAATAAAAGCCCCTCGCTGATGGGGGACGCGGCTCCATTTGTGCATTACAGAAGACTCTCATTAGCAACAGATTAATGGTAACATGGAGAGGTGGTGACCGGGGTAAAGGGAGTGATTCATATTAGTAAGAATTGAAAATCTTATTATACATAGTCTACCATTGTATGCAATATGCATTTAAAGGGGAGATATTTAGCAAAAATCACTTTAAGGAGTTTAAACTGTTGTGTGACAGCAGTGTGTAAATATAACCAGCCTATATTTGAACAAAATTATATTTTCTACACACTTCATAATCTGTACAAACACTTTGACTGACATTCTCCCTTTGTACGCATCATCAGATGGAGAAAGCCCCAATTATTAGTGCCAATGTCTCGCTCATTAGCATAGACAGCCCTGAGTGAGAAGCAGCCATCTGCCATTAGAGTTCTCACCTATAATAGCCCTATTTTAAACCTGCCATTATGCTGACACAGGCATTTGTAGCTCCACCTTCTTTTGAAAGGAACACAATCTCATTTAAATTGAAAGTAACTATCAACAAAACAGCACGGTTTAGATCAAAGCCTGAAGGGGTGAAATTCAAAGAGTTACAATACATTAGTAGTGGGGGGTTTTAAGCTGAAACCTCACATACACACGCTAGGGATGGAGACTTGGGGTGAACTCATTCTATGCTTTCCGAACTAGGGTAGGGCGATGTTGACCAATTCGGCATCGTACGATGTCTGTGAAACATCGTGATGGACGATCGCATCGTGGTCATAGGTGGAGGTGGTCGATGTTAAATATCAATTAATTCATAATGAATTTACTGTAGCCTACCGTTTTCACTACCTGGCCCACATGGTAGTGAAAACCACATGGTACCCATAACTAAACCATAAATAAATAAAATTACGAACAAATGACCAGCTGTCAATCACTTTTTCCCGCGGGACTCTGGCATGAACAGGCACAGTGATCTGTCTCGTTATAATGACTTTTTCCCACAACTGGTGGAGGAGACTTCGTTTGGAGTTCCCTGTAATTTATATTGTGATTGATCATAAGTTTCTCTTTTTATTATTATTATGAGGAAATAATAACAAGTAAAGATGCTAGGGCTCGACCGCTTTGGTCACATATGCACCCGAAATCTTATCTATGCAACCTGAAAATATATTTAAAAGCATTTGTGCCAGTATAAAATTTTTTATTGTTTTCATGGCAAAATGCTCATCGGGTGCGCGGATTTAAGGAGACATTTAAGCAGAATGCATCTTTGCACCTGAAAACACCAAACAGGAGTAGGTTACAACAGTTGTTATGTGAACTGTCTGAAAAAAAAAAAAGCCTGAAATGCTTGCCCCGCTTTTGTGCTCTTCTTATTGGCCCACTGCTCTAGAACTGAACGCACATGATTGGTTAATATCAGCTGTCAATCATTCAGTCAATTCCTTCTGCCTTCAGATGACAGGAGCTACAACCACAAAAATGTGAAGCGCTGAAGATAAGAGAATGAAAATAACAGGTAACGGGTTTGCAGGTAACAGCGTTTGCCACTGAATCTACACATTTTAAGTGCGAGAGGTGCTGTATTCATTTAATCCTCACAATGCTGTCAGCCGTGCAAGTGGCAGCTCTATGTAAAATTTAATACAGCTCATGAAAAGACCGTTAATAAAATGACATGCAAATAAGTCAAAAATTAATATACATGTGGGGTGGGGAGATGGATCGTGATGCAGAGTTTATCGGTCATCGGCGATGGACGATTGCATCGTCTATCGGCCCAACCCTAATCTAAACGGTGCTCAGGCGTGTCTCCCGGTTCGTTTGAGAAGTGGGAGTGCTCTTAATCGGGCTCAGGTGCAGTTCAGTTGGCCCGTGTTCTGACGATCTGTGCTACCGGTACCTCAATCGGTCATATTTTGGCAAAAAAAAAAAAAAAAAAAAAAAAAAAAAACAGCATTAGCACGTCTTGTCAGCTTTAAATGTCTATCAGAATGAACTACCTCTTTAAAGAAGAGTGTAAAAACAAGGGTAGCGCATTTAGTCAGCTTCAAATGTCAATTGTAATGAACTACCACTCTAATAAACAAATTAAATATAAAACTAATGAAATAAAAACTAAATTAAGGCAGTAGTTTACTCTGATAGACATTTGGTGCTGCTACACCTTTTTCTACATTGTTCAGTTTAGTAGTTAATTTTAGTTAATTTTGTTTTTAATTCATTAGTTTTCTATTTAATTTGTTTATTAGAGTGGTTGTTCATTCTGCATTTAAAGCTGACAAGATGTGCTAATCCTGTGTTTTTAGCTGAAATATGACCGATTGAGCTACCGGTAGAACATTCTGGAGAGTTAGCACAGATCGCCAGAACACCGGCCCTGGCCTGGTTGGAAGAGGAGTGCCAGAGCGCGGTTCAGTTGGGTTTTGGTGCAGTCCGCATTGATTTGTATGTATTTATATATCTACTATAATACACCTACTTAAAAAAATAAGTACATTTAAGAAAATAAATACATTAAACAAAAATAAATAAAAAAATAGATTTGAAACCGTATCTTACCCCTCAGGAGTGAAGTCTTTCTCCTTGCAGATCTCCATCAATTTGGGGGTCAATCTGTAGGCCTTCAGACAGAGAGAGCCCTGCGCCGTCTTTAGGGGATCTGTGGATTTTTTTAAAAATAAAGTAAATATGCTATACACCACGAAAAAAAAAACATAAAAAAATAACTCTGCAAAGTTGTAATCTTCATGTAGCCTGAACTATTTTAACCATTTCTGAACGGTGAATTCAAAAGCATCTATTTTTCCTCTTCATTTGCCATCTAATACATTTCTGCATGAATGAACAACAGGTGCTTTACAAGACAAGGTGAGTTTTTACTAGTTGTCAAAACAAGTGGAACAACATTTAACAAAAACAAGAAAGAAAATGCTAAGTTAGATTTGTATATTTAATGAAAGGCATAATACTTTATTATAACCTTTGGTAAAAACATGCACTGTTCAAATTCCAAAATACAATAAACAGTAACAATAAAAATAAACAACAATGAAGTTTATTATTTTTTGTTGTCATTTATTTTTGTTATTACAACACACAAAAATGTACAATGAATTGCAAGAAAAAAAAAATTTAAGAAAAAAGATTTTTGAAAATGACATGTTTTAAAGCAATACAATTGTAGAACTAAAATCACAGAAAAACTCTCAACTACAATACTTAGTATTATTAGTAAAAATGTCATACAGATTTCAAGTGTTATGCAAGGCAGGTTTATTTATACATCACATTTCATACACAACGGCAACTCAAAGTGCTTTTCCTGAACAAGAATAAAAGAAACAATTAAAAACAGATTAAAATGTGTTAAACGGGTTTTAAAAGAATGAAAAAGAAAAGAAATAATATTGTGATCTGTTGGTGCAGCACAGTGCTTATTCAGTAAAGGCACAGCTGATCAGATGTGTTTTCAGTCTTGATTAGAACATGCCTAGTGTTGGAGCACATCTGATCATTTCTGGAAGCTGATTCTAGCAGTGGGGGGTAGGGGGGGCTGTTAGTAGATCTGTGAGTGATCTGTTAGATTTGTATTCAGTAAGCAAATATGTAATGTATTGAGCTCCTAGGCCATTTAGTGATTTATAGACAAGTAATAATACTTTTAAAATCTATTCTGAATGTGACTGGGAGCCGGTGTAGAGACCTGACGACAGGTGTGATGTGCTCTGATTTCCTGGTTCTGGTCAGAATCCTGGCTGCAGCGTTCTGGCTGAGCTGCAACTGTCTGTCTTTGGGATGAACTTTCATGAAAAAAAAAAGTTCATGCAAACACTTTCCTCAACTAACATTCTCACTCCTATCAAGAAGCTAGATTATACTGAATGAACTATTTTCAACATTAGATTTACATCTAAGTGTCATGACCTCAGTTTAATGTCTAAACCGAAAGACAGCGCTCACTGACAGTATAGTGTCCCCTTCACTATACTGGGGCATTAGGACTCGCACAGATCACAGGTTGAGCGCCCCCTCCTGGCCTCACTAACACCACTTCCAACAGCAACCTAGTTTTCCCCTGTGGTCTCCAATCCAGGTACTGACCAGGCTCAGCCCTGCTTAGCTTCAGTGAGTAGCCAGTCTTGGGCAACAGGGAGAGATTGCTGTGGCATAGTCTTGAATGAATTCTTCTGCTCACCAAGCAAGCATTGAATTGATCAAAAACTACAGTAAACGCTGAAAATGATAATTACTTTTGGAAATAATGGCTTTTCCTTCAGTCTTTATCTGTACTCAGCATCACTCCAGTCTAACACAAAGCACGGTGATTCCTCTCCTCACAAAATGAGCTAATTTGGTTCTTCAGAAACACTTCTTATTACCTGAGCAACGTTCAAAATGTTCTGCGAATTAATGAAGTGTGGAAACGGCAATGCAGTGTCTTTTTTCAGGTGTTGAAATGGAGCACTTTTTTTTCTCTTCCCTCAAGTCCAATTTTGGCTTGATAAAGAAAGTGCTTTGTGTAGAAACTCAGGAGTCTATTGTTGTGTGCTGTCTCTGAAGAAGAAAAGCCAACGAGATTTAACCAGGACACAGACAGAAGAGGACAGCCTAGATGCACGACAATAACACAACTTGTAGATCACAGTTAGGAGACGGGGAAACAGATGCATTCTGGTTTGTCGGCTGACAGTTTGTTAGACATCAGCCGCAACTACAAATGTAAAACTAGTCGACCATTTTTGAGTGTCGGAGAAAATGCTAAACTTCACTTTTAATATGGAATCCTGGAAGATTTTTTTTAAAGCTTTTTTGTATTTAATGAAGTAACATTTATAACATTTCTGTTTGTGACATTGGATTCATCTCCTTAATGAACTCTAATTTGTCTGAACAAAATAAACATTTAATGTGTTGTGACAAAAATTAATTAATAAAAACATGTGCTTGGCCCATATCAGTGCAACCCTAATATATATATAACAATTACTTTATTAAAATTATTATTAAAATAGTTTGCTATTATTATTTCTATTATCATTATTATTACTAAAATTATATTACTATTTCTGAAATTAATATTACTACTACCACCATAATTAATAACATTATTATTATTACATTCCAAAAATTAAATTTTGTTAATATTATTAATTTAAAATTTTTTATTTAATTCATTTCATTGTTATAATTATAATTTACTAGAATTATAATTATTATAATTAATATTTTTTTATTAAAATAATATAATTATTACAAAAATATAGTCTTATTATTAGTAGTATTACTATATAAATTATTATTTAAATTATTATTAGTAGCATTGTTACTATTACTATTAGTAGTAGTAGTGTATTAATAATTATATAATTATCATAATAATTTTCAATTATATAATCATAAATTACTAAAATTACGCTATTACTATTACAAAAATTTAATAGTATAACTATTAAAATTATATTAATAATAATAATTATTATTATTATTATTATTATTATTATTAGCATTATTATTACAACTACCATCACTAAATGTATAATTTATTAATAATGATAAAGTGTGTTATGCAATTCATGTAATTATTAATTATTTTTACTATTACTAAATCATCATTTATTATTATTATTATTATTATTATTAAAATTATAATTATTTCTAAAATCATATTACTATTATTATTAGCAGTATTACCATTAAAATATTTAAATAATATTATTATTATATTACTATTAGTAGTAGTAGTGTATCAATAAATAATCATCATCATCAAAATTATATAATCAAAATTATCACTAAAAAATAAGCTATTACTATTAACTTAATAAAATTCTAAAATATTATTATTATTAAAATTATATTACTATTTCTAAAATTATTATTATTATTATTATTATTATATTACTACCATCACTAACATTATATTTATATTATTGTTAATAAACTCATGCTAATTAAGTCATGTCATTATCATTTACCATCATTATCATTGCAACTATTACATAACTATTGTTAAAACTATATTATTATTACTACAAAAAAATAATAACAATGAAAATGAAAAAAAAAATCAAACCACTAAAACTTGAACTAAAATGTAAAATTAAAACATTTAAATAGGCTGAGAGTTTAATGGAACAGAACATACAAAAAAATAATAACTCTGAAACGCTGATGGCCTTTTTATAGTCGTAAGAAAGCGAA
>NC_141036.1:54350000-54372500 GCF_052040795.2 Danio rerio
CAGAATCACCATCCGCATTAGATCCAAGCAGACTTTTTCCTTTTACCAATCCTGATCTCATAACACACAACCCTTCCCGCTTCTCCAGATGCAGTCAATCTGTGATCAATAAAACCAAACTTGTCTTTGCTCCCTGTAGAGAAGGGGTTGCAGACAGCCTTTAATGTTGACTTTAAGGACAGTGCAACCACATGGAAAGCTGCACAAAGAGATCCACAGAGTCCTGTTGAACATCTGCAGGATAATGTCACAAATATTGCAGTGCACACAATGAGCGCTCGCATGATCAGATGGGATAAGCCCTGCGCTTCTGCTGAATTATCAACTCTTTTCAGTGCCCTATTTTCAGATGTCCCGTATCAGGTTGCCAACGGGTCATCTGAGGTCATTTGCAGATCCTAAAACACCTGCCGGCTCCCCAGCTCATTCATTCCTCTTTAACCTTGACTAATACTGATTTTTTTTCTGGTAAATGCTGTATTTAGATATTAGCTGATTACTGATATATGATGCATTTTTTAACCTATTTATTTATTTATTGTTTTTTTTTTACAAATGCTTACAAATAAGTATCGAACAACACAAGCATCATAATTTTCAATGAGTGAAAAAAATTAAATAAAAAGTAATAAATATGGTTAAAAATGTATACACAAAACATGTAGACCTTATCTTTTAGATAAAGGTGTATATATATATATATATATATATATATATATATATATATATATATATATATGAAGTGAATTGAAGTCAGAATTATTAGCCCCCTTTTTTATTCATTTTTATTTTTTTTTTGTATTTCCCAAATGATGTTTAATAGAGCAAATATTTTTTCAAAGTATGTCTGAAAATATTTTTTCTTCTGGAGAAAGTCTGATTTGTTTTATTTCGATTAGAATAAAAGCAGTTTTTAATTCTTAGGCATCATTTTAAGGACAAAATTATTAGCCCGATAGTCTACAGAACAAACTATCATTATGAAATAACTTGCCTAATTACCCTAACCTGCCTAGTTAACCTAATTAACTTAGTTAAGCCTTTAAATGTCACTTTAAGCTGTATAGAAGTGTCTTGAAAAATATCTAGTCAAATATAACTTATATATATATATATAAGTTGGTGGTTCATTCCGCTGTGGTGACCCCTGGTTAATAAAGGGAATAAGCCAAAGGAAAATGAACGAATGAATGAATGAATTCCCAAAAGCCTTATCCCTGTTAAACAACATTATTTAGAGATGACTTCTTGGATTTACTCAATTTTCTTACGTTAAGTGGCTGTAAACAATTTATTTGGGCTGAATTTAAACAAACAAATTGAGTTGAATTTTATTACATTTATTTTGTTTGTTTAAATTCATCACAAAAAATTTTTTTTGCAACAGTTTTGCAGACATAATTTTTTTCTGTGCACCTGTATAAAATATAAAAGTAAAAAATATCATAATTATATTGTCTTCAACTAAAATCCTAATCAGTTTATATCATGTTTTCCTTTCGGCCTTTCTAAAACGCATCTTAATCCTCACATAAAATCAACAAAAGTGAAAATTTCACCCGACGTCACCTTTTATCTCAGCCATTTAGCCTGTTCATGTGAATCGCACACAAGTGTTCATAGTGAGTGAGGAGAGATTCTCATTCACGCTCTTGACCCCTCGACCCCTACGGGCTGCATTAAAAGCTCACAGAAGGGTTTCAGTCGCCACTTGGATTACGAGGCTGTTTGTAATTCCTAACGCAACATTCCTGCTTTCCTGCCTGTTTCCCCCTTTCCCTGCTGTCCTCAGCTCACACTGTGCGATTTTTAACACCCCTTTATGATTGTAGCTTATCAGACTGTACAAACACCATGTCACACTGGAAGAGTTCAGAAATCAGAAAGAGCTTTGTTGTCAGGTTTACACATGCAAGGAACTTGTTTCTGGGACAGCACGATAGCTCAGTGACAAGAAGGTACAAGAAGGTAGCTGGTTTGGGTCCCAGCTGGGCCAGTTGGCATTTCTGTGTGGAGTTTGGCCCTAAATTTGCTGTCGTGTATGAGTGTGTGTGTTTAAATGACTGTGTGTGGGTGTTTCCCAATACTGGGTTACGGCTGAAAGGGCATACGCATGCTAAAACATATTAACGTTTCATTCCGCTGTGGCGATCTCTGAAATATAGAGACTAAGCCAAAGGAATATGAAGGAATACAGTATATTTCTATATACAATATTGTATAGCTCTATTATGTGCAAATTAAAATCTTAACTATGTGTGTTGTTAAATAAATAGCTGTAGGTATGTATAAATAGTGTTTATTCCTTAATTATGATCAAGTGTCTATGAGATTGATTGCCTGAGGGGGGAAATAAATGATGTTATTATAGCTGATATTGTTGAGCTGTCATAATCTGACTGTATTAGTGCTTTAAAAGGAACACTCCACTTCTTTTTGGAAATATAGGCTTATATTTTACAACTGCCTGAGAAGTAAATAGTTGAGTTTTACCATTTTTGAATCCATTTAGCTGATCTCTGGGTCTGACAGTAGCACTTTTAGCTTAACCTAGCATAGATCATTCAATCAGATTAGACCGTTAGCATCTCAGAAATGACTAGAGAGATTTTAAGGATAATTTTCCTGTTTAAACCCTGACACTTCTGTAGTTACATTGTGTATTAAGACGGATAGAAAATGAAAAGTTGATATTTTTAGGCAGATATATGGCTAGGAACTGTACTCTTATTCTGGTGTACTTATCAAGAGACAAAAAATTTGCTAACTTCCATCAATACAACCAATATGGCTGTACAAAATGGCTGTTTAAATCACCAAATGGCCTAGGACCTCAAAACATTACAGATATGCTGACTGAATACAAACTTAACAGATCACTCAGATCTTTAGGATCGAGTCAATTATAAATTCCAAGAGTTCAAAGCAGAGTGAATCGACCTTCAGCTATTATGCCCCCCATAGCTGAATTTATCAGATGTTAGGACGGACCCCCTCATTTTGCCACTGTGTGTGAAATGCGGTATATAAAATAAACTTGCCTTGCCTTGCTTTTTTATTGACATTATGGTTCTTTCTAGTTTTTTTCTTCTCTTTAGTCATGCACAGAAGAGTTTATTGCATTACTTTAATTGTATATGTTACCGTGAAGATTTTTAGCAGTTTTAGTAGATTTGCTGATTTGCCATAAAATGTAGAAGTTTATTTCACGTTCCTTCCATATTGTTAACAGTTAAATTCTGGCATAGCACACTGCTACTTGTGTAATATCGCGTTTATACAACAGTTCGACGGCACAATCTTAACTGTACATAAAAAAGAAAATCAAACACAGAGAGTCTAAAACCTTTTTGTATTAGGAACTACTTTCTTCCGCCATTCATTCACATCTGCAGCTGACGTCAGAACAGCAGAAGCTGTTACTAATTCACCAACGTCACTTTAGAGCTAGTGTTTGAATGATTCTCTATAGCGTAATGTGAAGCGGCGCCTCTGGTGTGTGAGCCCCTTAAGGTGATGACAAAACAGCAAATTTTGCTCATATTTTAGGATTATAAAGCTGAACGTGACATGAAATGCCATCCGTCTACAGAGATTTCTCACCAGACTGCTGTTGTGTTTGCGATAAGGAGGGACGAGGCTGAATCCAGCTTCTTATTGACTCTATCCGGTCCACCTTAAAAACCACGAGGCTTACATTTTTCAGCTTTTTATTTGTGCTCAAGAGAACACACTGAGCAAGGGCTTATTATAATAAGGGCTTATTAAGGTCTTTGACCGCCTACGAGCTTTCAGAAATTGTAAATATTTTAAAATAAGCACAATTCTTACAAATAAACTGCATAGTTGCAATCTAAACAACTACATTATTGACTAAAAAAGCCTCAAAAGTACATTTTGTTGTCTAACAACAGTAATATTTGTTAAACTGCTTGTTGCTTGCTGTATGTGGGCGGAGTAATACACAGAGGTGAAGGGTGAAGAGGCCTTTTTTTGATGTTACTGGCAAAATATTGCACGACTATCAGCCAATCAGATTCAAGAACCAGACAGAGCTGTTTTTTTTTTTTTACAGTGCATCAATTCAGCATCGATATCGCCATGTGTCCACTAGGATGCGCAATATAGAGTAGGCATTATACATGAGCGAAACCACAGTTTGAAACCCATGTAATCTGTAGCTTAACTGTAAAGTTTACCCATTTGGAATTAAAGTTCATAACGTGTGTGTGTTTTTCCAGAGCTTGCTCTTTCTCCAAGCTGCAGCATTTGTAATCTCTGCTAGATGTTTTGAGCTTTAACTGTTTTCCTGCTCCAGGATGTTTTGTGACCTCAGTGTTTCCTTCTTGTCCTCCACAGGTACGACTATAAAGAAATGCTGCACAACTCCACATTCTGTCTGGTGCCGAGAGGACGACGCCTGGGCTCTTTCCGCTTCCTGGAGGCTCTGCAGGTACACTTTTACAGTCCAATTTTGTTGCTAATTACAGGCTGTTACTGTTAAGCAACATGACAGATGACAAATGTAATGATTTGCCACAATATTTCTGTCTTTACTGTATTTTTATTAGGCAAGACAGGTTGATTTGTATAGCCCATTTCATACACAATGCCAATTCAAAGTGCTTTACATAATCAGATTAAGAGAATCAATAAATAATCGCACGACAAGTAAAAGGAATAAAAACAACGAATAATTAATATGATTAAAAACAGATTTAACATATTAATATTGAATAACTGCAGCCTTGATTAGAGTTAGAGAATATTCAACATATTTTCTACATAAAGTATTTGAACAAAAATAAAATATATATTGTGAAATATTATTTTAATTCTTATTAATTAGTATTCACTGTGTTAGTGGATTTTTATTCAAATAAATACAGCTTTGGGGGAAGCTCGGTGACGCTGTGGGTAGCACAATCACCTCAAAGCATTAAGGTTGCTGGTTTGAGCCCCAGCCGGGTCAGTTGGCGTTTCTGTGGGAGTTTGTTTGTTCTTCCTGTGTTTGTGTGGGTTTCCTCTGGGTGCTCCGGTTTCCCCTACAAGTCCCAAGACATGTGGTATAGGTGAATTGGGTAAGATAAATTGTCTGTAGTGTATGTGTGTAAATGAGTGTGTATGGATGCTTTCCAGTGATGGGTTGCAGCAGGAAGGGCATCCGCGGTGTAAAACATATGCTGTATAAGTTGGGGGTTCATTCCACTGTGGCGACCCCAGATTAATAAAGGGACTGAGCCGAAAAGAAAAACAATGAATGAATGAATGAATGAATGACTGCAGCTTTGCAAATGCAAATATTAATTTAAAACAATAATTAATTAGGATTCATTACAATTTTAAATAACACAATTTAATTGTATTATATATATATATATATATATATATATATATATATATATATATATATATATATATATATATATATATATTTATGTGTTATATTTAAAGTGTAATTTATTTCCTCTAGAATTTTTAGCATAATTCAATATTAAGTGTCACATGATCTTTCAGAAATAGTTCAAAAATGAAGATTTGATGTGAATTATTATTATTATTATTATTATTATTATTATTATTATTATTATTATTATTATTATATAAATTATTTTTGTGTTAAATATTTCTTGATGGTAAAGAAATGTAATCTTGAAGATAATAAAAACAAACAAAAATATTTGTTAAAAATCTGACCTGAAAGCTTGAACTTAAATACAGTAAATAAAAGCAGAAATCGTCTGTAATGCCGTTGCAATTTAAAAATCACTAAATTCTGCTCAATTGTATTTTAAATAAGAATGTAGAAGTATTAGCATCATTATTTCATATTGTCCTTCAGAAGTCATTATACAATGTTAATTTTTGCTAATTATCTTTAAATTCTCTTAAATTTGGCATTAAAAAATAACAAATTCTACAGGAACACGAAATTAAACAGATAAAACAGAACATTTCATGCAATAATATTTCACAGTATTACTGTTTTGTAATTTACAGTTGTAGTCAAAATTATTCACCCTTCTGTGATTTTCTTTTTCAAATATTTCCCAAATGATGTTTAACAGAGAAGGATTTTTTTAAAGAGCCCATATTATACATGAAATAGGGTCATATCTTGGTTGTAAGGGTCTCCAACAACAGTTTAATATGCATGCAAGGTCAAAAAAACACTTTCATGGTCTTATAATCTGCATTTATTTTTACCTAATTATCCCAGCGACTCCTGTATGAATCGTCCAGTGATTCATTTGTTCCCAAACCCCTCCTTAGCGCGAAGCTAATCTGCGCTGATTGGACCAATGACAGCTTGTTGCGATTGGTCGACTGCCTTCAGTCAGAGAGTGAAATGTCCAACAGCTAATCAGCAATATAAAAATAATCACAGTTCATACACGCTCGATAGTGTAGGCGTGGAGTTTAGCTGCCAGTGGGTCAATGTAAATACAGACTATGGACTTGAAAATTCAGACGACTGACTATTTTATTGAGCAAAAACTCCAAAAACAGTTGAGAAGATCTCGTAGCTTCTCACTCTGCTCTTTTCACAGACACACACACACATATTGCACACACACACACGCACTTAACCCTGCTCCGGACGACAACGCGCACGCGCGCACACACACACACACAAACACACACACCTCCGGACGACAGCGCGCGCACACGCACACACAGACACACACACTTCTCCTCGTCCACGGAGCTCCATTAACAAAGCAGCACGCGTCGCGTTTTTAACGTGACTTTGCACGCGATAAGAGAATATAGCCAGTTAACCTGATACAGTACACGCGGTTACAAGTAACAAATCACAACTAAACACATTTGCAAGCTAGAGTAAACGAGGCAACTTTAATCGCACGTACTTACACTTGAGAAATGGAGGAAGAAAAATCCATCCTGACGTCCATCAGTAAGTTACTCTTTACTGATCCTTCCTTTAACAAACGCTGATGAAGTATTCTTTGTAGCATGTAGTTTCCAGAAGTTTCCAGTAGTTTCCAACTGCTTGGCTATAATGCTGAGGTTTCATCTTTGGGTAGAGACTCAATATATCCATCTGCAGTGTGACTTCAATCGACCGGCATGTTTGTGTGTGCTTGTGTTTGTGTGTGTGTGTGTGTGTGTGTGTGTGTCTGGGTTTCTGCGTCAGAGGGCGGGGCCTCAGGTTTGAAATCTCCCGGGTTTGCGCGTGCACGTGAATAACTTGGTTTCGTTCGTACGTCATGGCGAAACACCTAATGAATCGTGATCAAGGCGACTCGTTTGAAGCACTATGAGTCGACTCTTTTATAGATGAATCAACAGTTTTAAACACTGTATTCTTACCGATTTAAACCTTAGCTGGATACTTTACTTTACTTAGAGCTGTGTTACACACTACATGGAGGGGAATTTTCAAAAACCCATAATATGGGCTCTTTAATAGTATTTCCTATAATATTTTTTCTTCTGGAGAAAGTTTTATTTCAGCTAGAATAAAAGCCGATTTTTCTTCTTTTTTTTTAAACTATTTTATGGTCAATATTATTACTTCCCTTAAGCAATATTTACTTAAGCGAAATCCACTGATTTACCTAATAACACTACCTTGCCTAAATAACCTAGTTAAGCCTTTAAATGTCTCTTTAAGCTGAATACTAGTATCTTGAAAAATATATACACTACCTGACAAAAGTCTTGTCGCCTGTCAAAGTTTTAGGAACAACAAATAACAACTTGACTTCGAGTTGATCATTTGTTATCAGAAGTGGCTTATATGAAAGGAAAAGGCCTCTAGATTACACTTATTTTACCAAAATAAAATATGATCATGCCTTGGTCTTAACTTTACTTTACTTTACTTTACTTAACTTTACTTTACTTTACTTTACTTTCTTTATTGTTATATATAAAGTGGAAATTTATCTTTGGCTTCACCTCACAACCACATCAGCATTCACATCACAGAAAAACAGCCAACACAAATACATTCAATGTCATTAAAAACTCAATTTAAAACCCTATACATGCTTAGAACCCAGTATTTAAAATTCTAATGGCAGTCGGCACAAAAGACATTTAATACACATTTCTCCTTACTCCTTTAATGGCAAGAGCTGAAATTTAATATTTAAGGGCTGGTAACAATCTTCAATAATTCTGTGTGCTTTCTGTTTAATTCTCATTGATTATTAATGACTGATTGATTTCATTTGGTTGTCTTTGTGCTTTACCGACAATTGCACTGGCAATTTTTACTACTCGACTTAGACAAAAGTCTTGTCACTTAACAGAAATAATGTACAGCATAGAATATAAAGTCATGGTGCAGTGGAAAAAGAATGAATATTGTGTGTGACTCCCATGAGCTTGGAGGACCGCATCCATACATCTCTGCAATGACTCAAATCACTTATCAATAAAGTCATTCGGAATGCCAGAGAAAGCGTTCCTGCAGGACTCCCAGAGTTCATCAAGATTCTTTAGATTCATCTTCAATGCCTCCTCCATCTTACTCCAGACATGCTCAATAATGTTCATATCTGTTGACTGGGCAGGCCAATTCTGGAGCACCTTGACCTTTGCTTTTTTTTAGGAGCTTTGATGTGGAGGCTGAAGTATGAGGAGTGCTGTCCTGCTGAAGAACTTGCCCTGTACTGTGGTTTATAATGTAATGGGCAGCACAAATGTCTTGATACCTCAGGCTGTTGATGTTGCCATTGAAGAAGATTTTATTCTCTCTGTATGAAGTATTTTCTAAGTGTAAAGCAGTTAATTTTCTCTTCACAAAATGTATGTAGTGTTTGCAGCAAACTTGCCAGCCTGTGTTAAAAATACAGTGATATGTCTGTGTAAGATGAGTATGCCTGCGCAGAAGCAACACTAGAAGGTTATATATGTTAAATACTTGTATGAAGCTATGTGTCAGAAGTTAGAATGAGTAACATATTATCAAGTGATTATGCTTTCATGAGAATGTATGTAAACACTTAGTTCCTTTGCATAAGTTGCATCTTTACTTTGCTGACATAGACCTGTAACATCTCTGTTGACATGAGCTAGTGGGCTGAGAGCCAAGAATAGCAGGACCCCTTAGACTAGAAAACCTATTCAAAAATGGTCAAAAGTTAAAAAGAGACACATAGGGGTGTGTCAAAAACATAAATAAAGGAGAAGGTGCAGGAGAGACTTTAGAAGGTGTCCAGGAGAGACTTCAGAATGCTCTGGGGTCTGCTCTGCTCTTTCTCGGCTTTATTATGAAGAATAAAGTCTATTTTCTGATATTCAAAACCTCCAGTCTGATAATTTCTAATTGATAAGAAGTCGAATTACGACACCATCCACTCTGCAGATCTCTCGCACGCCCCCATACTGAATGCAACCCAAAAACCATGATTTGTCCTTCACCAAATTGTGAGAATCTTGGGTCCATGCGGGTTCCATTAGGTCTTCTGCAGTATTTGTGATGTTTGGGATTAGGGTTGTAACAATATACCGGTATGACGGTTTACCACGATTTGAACGTGCACGATTATCATACCATGAACAATTGCATATCAACGGTTAACCCTTAAAGACCGAGACAGCCGCCCGCGGCTAAAAATAAGTATTGCTCTTAAATGTTTAATAACTTTTGATCCGCTGATCCGATTCATACAATTCAAAGATTGGCATAAAGAAGAGAATCTCAGCTTTCCAGTACTGTATCACATAACATTCGCGGACTTTCAGAGGCTCCGGAATCAGTGCGGTTACGTCATCAACATTTGACAACGCTGATTTGACAAAGAAACGCTCGTCACTGTGTCTCCGGACAAACCAGACATGATACATTGATGCATTGTCCCTCCTCCATGCCCAGATTGATTCAAACTCGCTATATCACAACCAATAAGCATAGGTTTCACTTTTGTTTGTGGACCAAGCTTTTTGAACAACACGGAATGAGAGATAGGCATACATTTATGCGCGGCTAAATAAAAGGCAAAAAAAAAAAGTTTTGCATGAAATAATTCTCATACTAAGTACTTTTGCATGCACAGCAGCACAGAAACATGACAAAACAGTGACACAGCAAAGACGAACTGCTGCTCTTGCTGTTTTCAAAAGACGCAAATGAAGATGCAGCTGTTTGTCTGCATTGCATACAACCACATCCAAATCCACAGACAACCATATCCATGCTGGCACATAAAACCTAAGGATGTTCCATTTTGAATCTAGTTTCGTCATGTACCTATTTATAGTATAGTAATTATTTATATCAATTTTTAACTGAGGATTTGCATCATGTTTATTTGGACTTTATTTGGACTTTGACACATTATTTATTATTTTCTTATTTTTTTTTATTTGTTCATTGTAAGTGGTGTTGTTTATAGTAACTAAAAATATATTATTTGGAAAAAGTCAAATTTGCTTCACTGTTCTATTATTTTGTAACATTTGTAACATACCGTATACCGCGAAACCGTCAAACCGTGGTATTGTTTTAGACGATTATCATACCGTGAAAAATTCATACCGTTACAACCCTAATTGGGATGCAGTTCAACAGATGACTTTTCCAAATGATCAACTAGAAGTCAGGTTATTATTTGTTGCTCTTACAACTGGGATCGACGACAAGACTTTTGTCAGCTAGTGTAGTCAGATATAGATAAAATAAATAATTAAAAATGAGTTATTAAAACTGTTATGTTCAGAAATGTGTTGAAAAAAATCATTACATTAAACAGAAATTGTGGGGAAAATATGCAGGGGGCTAATAAATCTGTCTACAACTGTAAATGCATGTGTCAATTAAAGCTCCTGAGATAAACAATACACAAGTCACATCAACAGATCTACATTTTCAGACATCACCGGGCGCCGCTCTGAAACGTCTGGTGTGTAGGAGTGCGACTGTTCTCTTTCAGGTTGTCTGCCGCGGTGCAGACATGAGGCTTAACAGGCCATTATGCAGTGTGTTTTGAACAGTGTGGGTGTGCTGCACGGAGCTTTTGTGTGTTGCTCTGTGTGTGTTTCAGCAGATTGAAGGCCTGGTTAATGACACTGGCAGGATTACTTCATAACAGCGGGATGATATTAGAGATGAGGGAGGTCAGAGCTTTACAGATTAGGGACAGGACACACACACGTATGCTGGATAATGCTGCATTTCATTCGATTGCCTTACAATGAAGTTCAGATGTACATGCTGCATGATATCAGATAATGCTTATGATATAGCATGGGGAGGCATTATTGCTGCATGATATTGGACAAATATGACATTTGATATACATTACCATCTGAATATCATTTTACTAGATTATCTGAAAAGCAGGATGGCATGGTGGTTCAGGGGTTATCACTGTCAATACATATATTATATTATCTTTTATTATATTATATTATATTATATTATATTATATTATATTATATTATATTATATTATATTATATTATATTATATTATATTATATTATATTATATTATATTATATTATGTTTTATTATATTATATTATGTTTTATTATATTATATTATATTATGTTTTATTATATTATATTAAATTATGTTTTATTATATTATATTATATTATATTATATTATATTATATTATATTATATTATATTATATTATATTATATTATGTTTTATTATATTATATTATATTATATTATATTATATTATATTATATTATATTATATTATATTATATTATATTATATTATATTATGTTTTATTATATTATATTATATTATATTATGTTATATTATATTATATTATATATATTATATTATATTATGTTTTATTATATTATATTATATTATGTTTTATTATATTATATTATATTATATTATATTATATTATGTTTTATTATGTTTTATTATGTTTTATTATATTATATTATATTATATTATGTTATATTATATTATATTATATTATATTATATTATATTATATTATATTATATTATATTATATTATATTATATTATGTTTTATTATATTATATTATATTATATTATATTATATTATATTAAATTATATTATATTATATTATATTATGTTTTATTATATTATATTATATTATATTATATTATATTATATTATATTATATTATATTATATTATATTATATTATATTATATTAAATTATGTTTTATTATATTATATTATATTATATTATAATATGTTATATTATATTATATTAAATTATGTTTTATTATATTATATTATATTATAATATTTTATATTATATTATATTAAATTATGTTTTATTATATTATATTATATTATATTATATTAAATTATGTTTTATTATATTATATTATATTATATTATATTATATTATTTTATTTTATTATATTATATTATATTATGTTTTATTATATTATATTATGTTATATTATATTATATTATATTATGTTTTATATTATATTATATTATATTATTAATAGCGTTAATGTAAGCCTTTGGAATAGTTTTCTCTATAGCTCCATTCTCAATAATGAATGCAGCTCCGCACTAATGACCAATAATAGCAGCTGATATGCAAATTGGTGAGCAGGTAGTCATTAGATATTATAAACAATGTGCCATCTGTCTGTTGGTTGCTCCTGCTACGCCGCTTCTTCAGGAACAAGTGACAACAGCTAATTTGTGGCTGAACACTGAACATGTTTGACAGTGTAAACACACAGAAGGCCTGCTGGGATGTGCCTTACTGGATTTGACCAATAGAAGTTGATTGTATGGAACATCACTTAACAATGAGTCTGTGTGTGGCATTTCTTATTTACTGTATATGTCAGTATTGCTGTGCATAATAGAAATGTACTCTATATAACTCTTTGTGGCAATTATTATGATAACATGCATGAATCGTTGTATCTGTATTTCATTACGTGTGTCTTACATGTTTAAATGTACTGCATTTGTGTGTGTGTGTGTGTGTGTAACCTTTTGAAATGTTTAAAATATGGACAACTCCGTCCTTTTTTAATTATTTCAATTTAATAGAGAATTTTTTTGTCCTGATTATTGTTATGACTGATTTGAACAATTATAATTGCAATTTTATTACATACATTTTTTTATATTGTATGTAAATATGTTTGTAAATTGCATAACATAAAAAGTAACATTTTAGTAATTTGCTTAAATTACACATTTTTTGTTTTCTTGTAATCGGTTTTTCTTAATATGTAATAAATAAAATATTTTTTATTTATTTGATAAATATAGATGTTTAAATAACTAAAAAATGGAAAAAAAACGTATATATATTTAAGTTATACTATATATATATATGTGTGTGTGTGTGTGTGTGTGTGTGTGTGTGGTGTGTGTGTGTGTGTGTGTGTGTGTGTGTATTTTCAATAATTTCTTGTCCATTAATTTTGTCATTTTTAGTTTTATTCTTTTTTGTTTTAATATTTTTCATTGAAATTCTATTCAAATAAAAAGAAAAATATTATTTTATTAACATTTTTCCAATAGTTTATCATATTTTCATTTTTAAGTTCATTAATTATATCCATTTTATTCTTAATTTTGTTGTCATATTTTGTATATTTTTAATTGAGATTTTAAATAAATATGCTAAAAAATGATAAACATAGTTTTTTAATAATTTATCATATATTAATTTATTTCATCTTCATTAATTGCATATATTTTTTTCATTTTATTTTTTGTTTTATGTTTTAATTTTTTTATAATTTATATGAGATTTTAAATAAAAAAATAAATAATCAAAGTATTATTAAATAAATATTTGTCCTGTTATTTATAATATTTTCGTTCATTAATTGCATCATTCTTCATTTTATTCTTAGTTTTGTTTTAATATGTTTTAAAATAATATTAAATGAGATTTCAAATTGTAAATAAGCAAAATCCACATTTTTCCAATAGTTTGTCATATTTTCAGTTGTTTGTTTATTAATTATAAATTTTTATTCTTAGTTTTGTCATAAAACTTTTGTATGTTTTTAAATGATATTTCAAATAACAAACAAATATGCAAAATATTATTTAATATTAAATTAAATATTAATAAATATGCAAAAAAATTATATAATATTTTCATTCATTTCATATTTATTAATTGTATATTTCTTTCCATTTTAATCTTAGCTTTGTTTTAATATTCAAAAAAATATTTTTAGTGAGGTTTTAAATAAATAAAATATAAAATATTATAATTTCTAAATATTTGATTTAAGTTATTTAATTTAGTTTGTGTTCATTAATTATTCATCATTTTAACTGTGTTCTTAGTTTTATTTAAAAATTTTGCAAATAAGTAAAATATTATAATAATTTACAATATTTTCATTAATTGAATTTTCATTAATTGTGCCATTTTTAATTTTATTCTTATGTTTTATGTTTTAATATTTTTTATCCTTTTAAATAAGAAAAAAAAAAATATATATATATATATATATATATATATATATATATATATATATATATATATATGTCCAATGATTTATAATATTTTCGTTCTTTAATTGTATAATTTTAAATTTTATTCTTAGCTTTGTTTAGTTTTAGGTTTAGACATATCATTTGTTTAGACATATTATAAACATTTTCTTCTTAGTAGCACTTTTGCATAGTTCTCCTCTCTGCGCCTGATGGTTATTCTCCATCATTGTTATGAGGCACGAGTCCTGCATTCAGACAGGCAGAGTCATGCTGTGTGTTATCCAGCAGATTTCTGAGAAACCAGAACTCTTCATTTCTCAGTCTGAAGTCAGAGCTCCTTTAGCTTTCCCACTTTCCACTGGAAGATGCTAATAAAAATTTCATGACGCTTGTTGTATGTTTCTTCAGCCTGTTTGAACTTGCTTCTGTGTGTGTGTGTGTATTTGTGTGCGCAGGCCGCTTGTGTGCCCGTCATGCTGAGTAACGGCTGGGAGCTTCCCTTCTCCGAGATCATCGACTGGCGGACGGCTGCTGTCATCGGGGACGAGAGACTTCTTCTACAGGTAACACTTCCAGAAAACATCAAAACCCCAAAAACAGACTCAGATTGTGTGATGCGTTGTGTGCTCCTGTGGTGTTTGTGCTCCTGCTTGTACCTGATGTCTTTTTGCTGCATATGTGGACAGAAACTGAAATGCATTCTAGTTAGAACTGTCAGTCAAATCCCATTTGTTATCTAATCAGTTACACAATGACGCAATTGAGTAATTGAAGAATTTACAAACTAATTGCATGTTAAATTTGTCAGAGAATTTACCCCCAAAGTCAGCCTTTGAGGTCATTATTGGGTTATATGTGAAAAGCTTCAATTAGAACACATACACTTACCGGCCACTTTATTAGGTACACCTTGCTAGTACCCTGTTAGTCCCCCTTTTGCCTTCAGAACTGCCTTAATCCTTCATGGCATAGATTCAACAAGGTACTGAAAATATTCCTCAGAGATTTTGCTCCATATTGACATGGTGGCATCATGCAGTTGCTGCAGATTTGTTGGCTAGACATCCATAATGCGTATATCTCGTTCCACCACATGCCAAAGGTGCTCTAATGCAGTGGTTCTCAAACTGTGGTACGTGTACCACTAGTGGTACGCGGGCTTCCTTTTAGTGGTACGCAAAGGAATGAAATATGTCATGTACATGCTACATATATTTCAAAATATATATCAAAAATGATGTATATAATATGCCATATATGACTTATAGCTTATATTTCTGAGGTAATCTGCCACGTTTTTTTTTAGCTGTGCAGAGTTGTAGCTGCTTTACTGGGCCTACCACGCTACTGTATTTCAATACTGCTCATTTTGGTGGTACTTGGAGAGAATTTTTTTTCTGAGGTGGTACTTGATGAAAAAAGTTTGAGAACCACTGCTCTAATGGATTGAGATCTGGTGACTGTGGAGGCCATTTGAGTACAGTGACCTCATTGTCATGTTCAAGAAACCAGTCTGAGATGAGTCGCGCTTTATGACATGGCGAGTTATCCTGCTGGAAGTAGCCATCAGAAGATGGGTACACTGTGGTCATAAAGGGATGGACATGGTCACCAACAATGCTCATGTTGGCTGTGGCGTTGACACGATGCTCAGTTGGTACTAATGATCCCAAAGTGTGTCAAGAAAATATCCCCAACACCATTACATTACAACTACCAACCTGAACCATTGATATAAGACAGGATGGATCCATGCTTTCATGTTGTTGATGCCAAACTCTGACCCTACCATCCAAATGTCGCAGCAGAAATGGAGACTCATTAGACCAGGCAACGTTTTTCCAATCTTCTATTGTCCAGTTTTGGTGAGCCTGTGTGAATTGTAGCCTCAGTTTCCTGTTCTTAGCTGACAGAAGTGGCACAAGGTGTGGTCTTCTGCTGCTGTAGCCCATCTCCCTCAAGGTTGGACGTGTTGGATCATCTTGACCATGTCTACATGCCTAAATGCGTTGAGTGGCTGCCATCTGATTGGCTGATTAGAAACTTGTATTAGCGAGCAGTTGGATAGATGTACCTAACAAAGTGGCCGGTGAGTGAATATAATTTTCTGTCTGTGTGTGTGGGTAGTATATTACGGGTGCAATGGTTCACAAAATGTATGAATAAGATCTATTCTATTCACCTTATTCTCCACGTACGAGAGGGCACAGCCATCTGAACCTTTTTGGCTTAAGACTTCCGGTCTCATTCACCTTCATTCATTTTTAGACATTAAAAACAGCTCGTTCTCCTGCTTGAAGATGCAAACTTATGTTTTCTTATGTATTATACTATATCTTATCATGTTAAAATCTAATCTTAATTTATCGTAAGATATTATTATTCTAATATCTCATTATATTATTCAATTTTGTCTGTATAGTCATGGAAACACTTGTTTGAGGAACACTGAAAAAAAATATTCAGAGATAATTCCTTGGATTTACTCAATTTCTTACGTTAAGTGGTTGTAAACATTTTATTTGTGTTGAATTTAAAAAACAAATGAAGTTGAACATTATTAAACTTAATTTGTTTGTTTAAATTCAACAAAAATAAATAGTTTGCAACAGTTCTGCATGCAACACTTTTTCCAGTGGACCGTTTTCTGCCGTTTATTTTTCCTTGTCATTTCTCCCATAGGCAGCTGAATCGAAAGTTCTAAAACAGTTGCAATAACGAGCGCACTTCCACATTGAAGAATAAGGTCAATATGACACGAGTCATACGTTTTTTGTTAAAAATATGTAATCTTCATATAGTATAACAGGGACACTTAAAAGTCTGGTCTGACATCATTAACAAGGAAAAGCATTGGCCCAATTTAAGTTTGTGAACTCCCAGTTGGTTTGTGTAGTTTGAAACAACTTGTCAAAGCAGATTATTTGAACATGTTTGCTTGATCTAGTAAACACCTTTGATGTAGTATTAGTTTTTGGCCGTGATGGTTGCTGTGATTCTTCGAGGCTTCGTTTACTTCAATGTGGAAAATGTCTTTGGTTTATTTTGGTTGTTTAGTCAGTCAGGCACCAGTAAAACCATGAATATTCTCTCTGTACTTCTAATCGTGTCAATTTGCACAACTCTTTTATCGGATGCTTTCTTGAATACGATCTTTTTTTATTAATGATCATTGCCTTTGTTGTTTATTTGTTATTTAGAGGAAAGCATGTTGGAAATACTTGCATATTAATCTAAATTCAACTCTCACCTGCGATATACAGTGGGGGAATAAGTATTGAACACGTCATGGTTTTCCCAGCAAATAATGTTTCTAAGAGTGCTTTCACACTTGGTTTATTTGCCTGGACCTTACCCAAGTTCGATTGTCTCCCCTTGTCACTAAGGGTGTCACGATCCTCCAAATCCTCGATTAGATTACATTTTCGATTCTAAAGGCACGATTCGATTCGATTTTCGATTATGAATAATTAATTAATTAATGACCAATTAATTATTTGTAGCCTACCATTTAAACTACCTGACCTGCATGGTCTTTTTTTTACCCATAAATAAATCATACAGTAAATGAATAAAGGCAAGATACACACATAATGACCACCTGTCAATCACTTTTTTCTGCGGGACTCGTGAAGAGGCAGTGATCTGTGTCATTATAATGGCGTCGGTAAAAAAGACGCACAACCAACAGGAACCAGCCAACAGTATCTGAGGTGTTCGCTAAAATGACTAAGTACAAGTGAGTGAAAGATTGAAGCAGTCCTCTGACTGCCTGGACCTCGAGCGCATGGCTGTGAGTGCATCTGTGTCTGTGTGGTCACGTGATGTGCATTTTCAGAGGTAGAAAGGAAGGAGGGCTGCTTAGAAATGCCACACGCCACTGTGGATGTCAAATCGTTGTCGTTCTAAAATGCCATTTAAAAACAAAGACAGTGTAAACAGGGCCTGAGTGTGTACTTTTCGCGAGCAGATTTGCAACGGGGGCGGGCGGAGGATCGCGATGCCGTTGTTGTCTATCGGACGAACCGTACGTAATACGTACATAGCAGAGCTTGCAAAACGGTGTTTTTTTTTTGTCCACAACACGAACGTTGTCAACATAACTCACTGGAAATCCAAAATGCTTCCACACCGGCGACTTCATTGAAAGAGGAGAGGGTTTAAGTTCTGTCGACGGGTCTCCTGCTTCAGCAGTTTAACAAGCACTTCAACAAGCCTGTTTTTTTCCCGCTCAGCAAGCCAAGCTGACGTGACATGGGGGCGTGGTAGCATCGACGATTCTATTTTTTGATTCGATAATCGAAATTGAGCATAAATTTCGATCGATTTCGATTAAAAATCGAAATCGTGACACCCCTACTTGCCACCTCATCGGTTGGTTTGTGTTCACACTGTCTTTTTTCCTTCTGAACCCCGGTACGCTTGCGTCATCGAGCTGCTGTTTTGTTTACAGTCGTTGCTAGGTGACGGCCACGCAAGCAAGTGCCGTAATGGAAAGACTTCCGCACATCCCGGTCATTCTGCTTTTACTGAAAGCTTTTGGACATACAGAAAGCAACTTGCGTCCATCTGCCGCAAAAATATTATGCACATTCAGAACATCACACAGCGTCTGCAGAAGCTGTTTTTGGAGGAGACAAGCAGACATCACTGTGTTTGTCCTGGCTCAGTCCCGCGCGTGTCACCAAGGTACGAAACAAGACACACACACAAACAAACGAACGTCATGAAAACAATAGTTTGTTGTACAGGTGGCAGTTCACTATAGTTCACTTCCGTTATTTGGTACGATTCCATTCACATCTGAAGTGAACCGTACCAGAGTTCGCATGAACCGTACCCCAGACCACCTCTTTCAGGCGGACTCGGGTACGGTTCACGGGTTCGCACCCAGGTCCAGAAGACGCATTCACACTAGTTAAATGTATAGTACTATGACGTCAAACGAACTCGGGTGCGGACCAAAAGTGCTACTGTGCAAGCACCCTAAAGCTGTTGACATGGGGTTGAACCAGATTTTGGTAAAAACCCAAACAATATAAAATTAAAAATCTGAAAAAGTATTTATGGTTTATGGTATTATTATTTTTTGGTGCTGGCAGCTTAAAGACATCTCTCATATGGAGAATGAAGTCACATTCATTGCTTTGAAGTCACATGAGTTTTTCACAGCGCTTTAGCTGCTGTCTGGGCTTTCACTGCCTTTCTACACCTCCCTTTTTTCATGTGTTCAGTACTCTTTCTCTGCATCATTTTATTTTATTATACATAACTTCTTTTGTAAACTATATTGTTTCGTTTTCTGTGCATATTTGGATTTCTTTGGTTGTTACCAACATCTGTTGAACATTTCAAGTAAACTGCACCTTTAGAAATGTGTTTTCTGAGAAAAAGGTGACTCAATACCTATTCCCCCCCCCCCCCCCCACTGTATATCAAGACAAGAAGGTATTGTGCTGATGTTGACTCAAAAAGCTGTCTATATAATCAGCAAGAATTTGTCACCTGTGCTGAATATGTTTTAACCTCATGCAGTCTTGTTCCTCTCCTACTAATTAATCACGCATGAATGAAATCATTCTAATGTCACATGCTAATTTGCCGGGCACAAGCTTGTAACTATCAGTGGCGGTCTGCAGACCTCCAGAGACTTGCGCACTGAAAGCAAGTGCATGTTGCTTTGTAATTGAAATGGGACCTCCTGCCCTCGCCGATTAGCGGTCCGCGGCTGAAAGGGACTCTGGGGTGGGAGAAGTGACAGGACCTGTCAGGACGCAGGAGCACATTTCTGCATTTAATATGCTCTTGTGGCCCTGTGGCACTGACTGCCGCTACAGAAGGTGAGACTAATCGCTCTGTGAAATATTTGTTATGGAAATCTTCCTCGAGGGCCGTTTGTGTTTACAGTGAAGAGGGATTTTAATAAACACACACACACACACACACACACACACACACACACACACACACACTCACACACACCTGTTGTGGCTGATTTCCCTGCAGTCAGTTGTGTAACTGCTGAAACTAAAACTAAAGCTATGTTTTCTATTAATCCATCCATCCAAATCCAATCCATCCTAATCTATTCATGCCAAATCCATTCATCCATCTATCCCAGTCCATTCATCCATCCATCCATACATTCATTTATCCAATCCCGTCCATCCATACATTTATCCATCCGTCTGTCTATTTCCAGTTCAATCCAATGCATCCATCTATCCATCCATCCAATCCTCCATTCATTCCAATTCAATCATCCGTCCATCCATCCCTCCATCCATGCCATCCCAATCCAATCATCCATCCAACCAATCTATCCATCATCCATCCATCCATGCATTCATTCATCCCAATCCATCCCAATCCAATCCATCCATCCATCTATCCATCCCAATTACAGCTATCCCAGTCCCATTCATTCATTCATTCATCCATCCATCCATTCATCACAATCCATCCCAATCCAATTCACTCATCCACTCATCCATCCATCCCCATCCAATTAATCCCTCCATCAATCCATCCGACATCCATCCATCCATCCATCCATCCATCCATCCATCCATGTCTTTCCAGTTCAAACCATTGCATCCATTCATCCATCCATCTCAATCCAATCCAATCCATCCATCATCCTAATCCATCATCCATCCATCCATCCATCCATCCATCCATCCAAGCTTCCCAATCCAACCATCCCCATCTATCCATCCATTCCAATCTATCCATGCATCCCAATTCCATTCATCCATCCATTTATGCCTATCCAATCCATCCATTCATCCCAATCCATCCATTCATCCATCCATCCTAATTCATCAATCCATTAATCACAATCCAATCCCTTTATCCCAATCCAATCCCTTTATCCCCATCCAATCAATCCACCCATCCATCCCAATCCATCCAATCCATCCATCCCAATCTATTCATTAATCTATCCTAATTCATCCATCCCAACTCCATCTATCCCAATTCATTCATCCATCCCAATCTAATCCATCCATCCATACATACCTTTCCCATCCGTCCCAATCCCATTCATCCATCCCAATCCCATCCATTCCACATTTATCCATCCCAATCCCATCCATCCCAATCCAATTCAAATGTCTGTCTGTGGTTTTGTTGTCATTCTGTATATTTTGCCTGCCTGTCATTTTGACATTTGACATAAATCTTTCTCTCTGCCATTCTATCCATTTGTCTATCTGTCTGTTTGTCCATCTGTTTTTTCTCTGTACATTTATCCATTCTTCTGTCCATTCATTCATTCATCCATCCATCCATCCATCCATCATCCATTTATCCATCTGTCCGTCTGTTTATCAGTCATTACATTTTGCTCTATCATTTTATCATTCTATATTTTGTTCCTTTTATCGTTTCTTCTGTCATTCTGGGCTTAAATAAGAAATATATATATATATAGTAAACTATTGCTTTGGTCGCACTCCTGAAAACTTTTTTACTGACTGGAAACATCCCAATTTGTCAAGCTGCACTGTTCACTTTGGGGGGAAACAATGTTTTTAACTGGTTTTTCTGATTGAAAAGGTCTGACTAGTAAAAAATACATTTTAACACTGCTCTCTTCTCTTCGCAGATTCCATCGACAGTTCGCTCCATCCATCAAGATCGCATTCTGTCACTCCGGCAGCAGACGCAGTTCCTCTGGGAAGCGTATTTCTCCTCTGTGGAGAAAATCGTTCTCACTACACTGGAGGTGAGCAACTGTCTGATGAATGATGAGCTAATGACCGGTCGGATGTCATGTTTCAGCTCTAAAATGAACAGAGAAGAACATTTGAAACTAGTGTGTAGGAATTGAAGCTTATTTTAGGACCATTATGATAGGGCTGCATTGTGATTTGTTCAGCATCATTCCAGAGTTGTCATTACTGAAATGCATTCAAAATCAGATGTAATTATCATGAGTTTGACTTCTCATTATTTCACATGATTTGAAGATCACTGTGTGAATGGGGTGAATGTAGAAACAGCAAATTATATGGAGTGAATCCATTTTTAAATGAAAGAAATAATTGCCATTTTGAAGATAGACATGATCAGGTTGTCGATATGAGA
>NC_141036.1:54377500-54420000 GCF_052040795.2 Danio rerio
ATATAAAGGACACTATATAGCCTGTATATAAAGGACACTATATAGCCTGTATATAAAGGACACTATTTAGACTTAATATATTGGACACTATATAGCCTGTATATAAAGGACACTATATAGCCTGTATATAAAGAACACTATTTAGACTGGATATAAGGGACACTATTTAGCCTGTATATAAAGGACACTATATAGCCTGTATATAAAGAACATTATTTAGACTGGATATAAGGGACACTATATAGCCTGTATATAAAGGACACTATATAGCCTGTATACAAAGGACACTATTTAGACTGTATATAAAGGACACTGTTTAGACTGGATAAAAGAGACACTATATAGCCTGTATATAAAGGACACTATTTAGACAGTATATAAAGGATACTATATAGCTTGTAAACAAAGGACACTGTTTAGACTGGATAAAAGAGACACTATATAGCCTGTATATAAAGGACACTATTTAGACTGTATATAAAGGACACTATATAGCCTGTATATAAAGGACACTATTTAGACTGTATATAAAGGATACTATATAGCCTGTATATAAAGGACACTATTTAGACTGTATATAAAGGACACTATATAGCCTGTATATAAAGGACACTATATAGCCTGTATATAAAGGACACTATTTAGACTGTATATAAAGGACACTATTTAGCCTGTATATAAAGGACACTATTTAGACTGGATATAAGGGGCACTATATAGCCTGTATGTAAAGGACACTATTTAGACTGTATATAAGGAACACTATATATACTGTATATAAAGGACACTATATAGCCTGTATATAAAGGACACTATTTAGACTGTATATAAAGGACATTATATAGCCTGTATATAAAGGACACTATTTAGACTGTATATTAGGGACACTATATATACTGTATATAAAGGACACTATATAGCCTGTATATAAAGGACACTATTTAGACTGGATATAAGGGACACTATATAGCCTGTATATAAAGGACACTATTTAGACTGTATATAAGGAACACTATATATACTGTATATAAAGGACACTATATAGCCTGTATATAAAGGACACTATTTAGACTGTATATAAAGGACATTATATAGCCTGTATATAAAGGACACTATTTAGACTGTATATTAGGGACACTATATATACTGTATATAAAAGACACTATATAGCCTGTAAATAAAGGACACTATTTAGACTGTATATAAAGGACATTATATAGCCTGTATATAAAGGACACTATTTAGACTGTATATTAGGGACACTATATATACTGTATATAAAGGACTCTATATAGCCTGCACTATATATACACTGTAAAAAGGACACAATATACTGTATATTAAGGACACTATATATGCTGTATATATAGGAGTCTAAATATACTGTATGTAAAGGACATTATATATACTGTATTTAAAGGACACTATCTATACTGTAAATAAAGGACACTATATATACTGTATGTAAAGGACACTATCTATACTGTAAATAAAGGACACTATATATACTGTATGTAAAGGATATTATATATACTGTAAATAAAGGACACTATATATTCTGTATTTAAAGGACACTATATGTATTTAAAGGACACTATCTATACTGTAAATAAAGGACACTATATAAACTGTATTTAAAGGACAGTATATATACTGTATGTAAAGGACACAATATATATTGAATGTAAAGGACACTACATATACTGTATGTACATGACACTACATATACTGTATGTAAAGGACATTATATATACTGTAAAAAAAAATTAAAAAGAAAAAATAAAGTTTTCACTGTCTTCTTGTAGTATTATTAGCACACTATGGGGTTTTTACCAGAGTATTTGTGTATACTGACTCTAAAGTTTTCTGTATTTTCCATCTTTTATTTCCTACCACAGGTATTATAACTACTTGTACACACACTACCTGCCTGGCAGCCTGAAGGGTCTGGTTGACCAGCTGTCAAACTGTGAAGACATTCTGATGAACTTCCTGGTGTCTGCGGTCACTAAGATGCCCCCTATTAAGGTCACTCAGAAGAAGCAGTACAAGGAAACCATGATGGGACAGGTAGAAACTGTACTAAATAAAGCGCTCAACTCTTATTTTCAGCTCCAGTTTCGTCCTGCAGTTAAATCTGGAAATGTGAGGAAGAGTTTAAGACACACTGGCAAGTGCGTCACAGTTTTTTTTCCCTCCCAAAATAGCTTATAATGACTTGAGGAAATACTGGAGCTTCCTCCAAAGGTTTCTGCTATTCTCATATAAAGACTGTTTTGAATGTGCTCAGTGGATCCACTTAGTAATATGTGCAAATCAGAAGTCTTAATTTAAGCATTTAATTATTTCTGCTATTATTATGTTTATTGTTTTTATAACATTTATTATTATTACAATAATAAATAGTATTTTACTAATATTTTACTATTATTATTTACATTATTTTATTTGATTCAGTCGTTAGTGTTTGTTTGTGATTGTGTGTTTAGTGTTTTGAAATAGTTTTACTTTTTATGTTATTGTTTCATTTGTTTTTAGTTAACTATATTACCATGTCAGGAATCAGTTGACATTTCTGTGTGGAGTTTGCTTGTTCTCCTCGTGTTCCCTCTGGGTGCTCCGGTTTCCCCCACAGTCCAAAGACATGCACAATAGGTGAATTGGGTAGGCTAAATTGTCCTAATTGTATGTGTGTGAAGGAGAGTGTATGGCTGTTTCCCAATGATGGGTTGCAGCAGGAAGGGCATCTGCTGCGTAAAATGGCGCAGTGCGAATGGCTCGGCGCAAATTGAGCATTTTGCGCGTTTGACGCGCTTAACACGCGTTTCGCATGAATCAGTCGAGTTCGAAAATCTGAACTTCAGCGGACATTCGCGCCGCGTTAACCAATCAGGAGCTTGCTCTTGTGGGGGCGTGATTGTGACATATCGCCTGTTGTTGGAGTATCGGGGGAAATCCTCCAGCCGACACCGACAAAAAGTTCATCAAACTGGGCTGGGCTCAGTCAGAAGCACCGCAGAAAGCCTCCGTCAGCCAGGTTCAGTTTCTGGAGGAGTTAATGAAACTACAATCACAGAGCAGACAGGAGCCCTGCCCATCACACGAATCCAGGTCTGTTCTGAAGTGGATTTGACGCGCGAATGAAACTGGGTTTGACGCGCGAATGAAACGGGGTTTGACGCGCGAATGAAACGGGGTTTGACGCGCGAATGAAACGGGGTTTGACGCGCGAATGAAACGGGGTTTGACGCTCGAATGAAGCGGGGTTTGATGCGCGAATTAAGCGAGTAAACTCAAATGTTCATGCGGCTATTTACGCGCAAATAGCGCGATTTATCCACGCGTTCTGCGTCTGGTGTGAACACAGCATAACAGCAGCAATATTTGTCAGACTGTAGCGAGTTTATTGCTCTGCTGTTGCTCTATGTGGGTGGAGTAATTCAAAAGGGTGAAAGAGGCTGTACGAGTGCTGTTATTACAGGAATATAGCATTTTGTGTGTGTGTGTGTGCGTGCGTGCGTGCGTGCGTGCGTGCGTGCGTGCGTGCGTGCGTGCGTGCGTGTGCATGTGTGTGTGTGTGTACTGTTGAAGTCAGAATTATTAGCCCCCCTGTTTATTTTTTTCCCCAATTTCTGTTTCACAGAGAAAAGATTTTCTCAACACATTTTTAATCATAATAGGTTTAATACTCATCTCTAATAACTGATTTATTTAATCTTTGCCATGATGACAGTAAATAATATTTGACTAGATATTTTTCAAGACACTTCTATACAGCTTAAAATGACATTTAAAGGCTTAACTAGGTTAATTAGGTTAACTAGGCAGGTTAGGGTAATTAGGCAAGTTAAAGTATAATGATGGTTATTATTATAGTAGTTTTTAATTTTTTAAAACCATTTTAAGGTCAATATTATTAGCCCTCTTAAGCTATATTTTGTTCAATTGTCTACAGAACAAACCATTATTACACAATGACTTGCCTAATTACCCTAACTTGCCAAAATAACCTAGTTAAGCTCTTAAATGTCACTTTAAGCTGAATACTTGTATCTTGAAAAATATCTTGTCAAACAGTATTTACTGTCATCATGGCAAAGTTAAAATAAATCAGTTATTAGAGATGAGTTATTAAAACTATTAACTGTTTAACTGCTAACCAACTCTTTCTTTCCACTGCAGACGTCCCGTGCATCACGTTGGGCCGACCCTGACCATTTTGCCCAGAGGCAGACGTGCATGAACAAATTTGCCAGCTGGTTTGGCACAATGCCCCTGGTCCATTCGCAAATGAGACTGGATCCTGTTCTGTTCAGGGACCAGGTATCAATACTGCGCAAGAAGTACAGAGACATCGAGCGACTCTGACCAATCCGAAAATCCCCTGCCTCTTTTAAGTAGGGATGGAAAATGGCATACGAAAAACCTCCTGAAGCCCTGCTAAACCAGATCAACAGGGATAAACGGGGTCACGCAGAACCCTCAGGGAGGGAGCACATCGAGACGGGGCGCAGTATTGTGTTTGAGATTCATCTGTCAGAGATGGAAATCATAAGATTGGATTATCGGCGTAATTTGCCATTCTGCGCAACACAAAGACACGCCATCGCTGGCACATTTCTGTCTTCCGCAAACCCTTCTTGTAATGCTTTGCCAATGACAACGGTCAACATGGCAACCTCGCCATGCACACACAGATCCACATATAGACTAATGCACATGGGTTTGCCCTCTGCATCAGACCCCTTCATGTTAGACATTTCCTCGAGGTCGCTTGCATATTTATTCAGTTCGCCTTCTACTTTTCTGGCAAGCATCACGCCCCTCTTGAAGATGCAAGACAACGTCCTGCGGAGAAGTCAAGCGTGCGAAACACCACGCATAACGTCACAGTGCCTGAACTTTCAGATGAATCGTATCTGGAAGTCCAAAGGGGTTTTGTATGAATGCAAAAACACCTTGTTCATGCTGCTTATATTTGGATTCAACATGTTGATGTTCCACATATTGGCCCAAAGCTTCTTTCTATAAAAGCCTTTTTGTGTATTTTGTCAAACTGACATCATTTTTGTGATTTAATTATAATTTTTTTGGATGATTTAGGCCCAATGCCACAATTGTTTCGTTCTTAGTCTGATTTTCTTATGAGTGTAATGCCACGTTCACACTACAGCTGATTCGGATGTCACTCCACTTCTGATCACTTATTCTTGTTCTGAACACAGAATATTTTTGGAAGTGAAACAAATCCTGATTTAGACCTTTTCCTATCATTTTCTCTGTACTTACATGTTTTTCGAGAGTAACTTCATTTTCACACTCAAACAAATTCGGATTCAGTCCTGTTCTGACTGCATATTCTGTTTATACTATATACAGATGTTTGTTTGTTTCTTTTGGAAGTAAAAATCATGATTTAGACCCAATGCCACAAATATTTCTTTCTCTGTTTTCATAGATTTTATGAGTGTGATGTCATGTTCACACTGCCGCTGATCCAGATGTGACTCCACATCTCACATTCTGCGCATTCTCATTCTGTTCACACAAAAAAATATTTTTAAAAGTAAAAAAAAAATGATGATTTAGACCTAACGCTACAAATATAACTTTCTCTGTGCTCACATGTTTTTCGAGAGTAACTTCCTGTTCACACTTAAGCTAATTCAGATTCAGTCCTGTTCTGACTGCGTGTTCTATAAACAGATATTTTTTTATGTAAAAATCCGGATTTAGACCTGAAGCCACAAATATCACTTTCTCTGTGCTTACATGTTTTTCAAGAGTAATTTCATGTTCACACACACACTCCCAACTAATTTAAATTCAATCCAGTTCTGTCTTGTTCTTGATTTTGACCTAATGCTACAAATATCACTTTCTCTTCACTTTCTCTGTTTTTCGAGAGTCATTTCATGTTCACACTCGAAATAATTTGGATTCAGTCTTGTTCAGACTGCTTATTCTCAGTCTATATAAAAATGTTTTTATTTAGAAGTTAAAATCAGGATTTAGACCCAATGACAAAAATATCACTTTCCCTGTACTTGCATGTTTTTCGAGAGTAATTTCATGTTCATTCTCCAACTAATTCGGATTCAGTCCAGATCTCATTCTATAAACAGATGTTTTATTTGGAAGTAAAAATCATGATTTAGACCTAATGCCACAAATATTACTTTCTTTGTTTTCATAGATTTCTATAGAGTGTAATCTCATGTTCACACTTCATCTAATCCAGATGTCACTTCACTTCTGGCTGCTTATTCTCGTGCTGTACACACTGAATATTTTTGAAAGAAAAAAAAAAAAGATAATTTAGACCTAATGCTACAAATGTCATTTTCTCTGTTCTGACATGTTTTTTAGGAGTAATTTCATGTTCACACTGAAAGTAATTCAGATTCAGTCCAGTTGTGACTGCGTATTCCCATTCATTATACAGATGTTTATATTTGGAAGTCAAAATCTCGATTTAGACCTAATCACTTTGTTATCGCTTTCATAGTTTTTCGAGAGTCATTTCATGTTCACACTCAAACTAATTCGGATTCAGTCCTGTTCAGACTGCATATTCTCATTCTATACACAGATGTTTTTATCTGGAAGTAAAAATCAGGATGTATACTTAATGCCACAAATACCACTTTCTCTGTAATTTCATGTTTTTCAAAAGTAATTTCATGTTCACACTCACTCTAATTTGGATTCAGTCCGGTTCTGACTGTGTATTCTGCAAATACTGTATACAGAGGTTTTTTTTTGGTAGTCAAAATCCTGATTTAGACCTCATGCTACAAATATCACATTCTCTGTACTTACATGTTTTTCGAGAGTAATTTCGTATTCACACTTCAACTAATTTGGATTCAGTCCAGTTCTGACTGCGTATTCTTATTATATATGCAGATGTTTTTATTTGGAATTTAAAATCAGGATTTGGACCTAATGCCACAAACAAGACTTTGTACTTACAAGTTTTTCAAAAGTAATTTCATGTTCACACTCACTCTAATTTGGATTCAGTCCGGTTCTGACTGTGTATTCTGCAAATACTGTATACAGAGGTTTTTTTTTTGGTAGTCAAAATCCTGATTTAGACCTCATGCTACAAATATCACATTCTCTGTACTTACATGTTTTTCGAGAGTAATTTCGTATTCACACTTCAACTAATTTGTATTCAGTCCAGTTCTGACTGCGTATTCTTATTATATATGCAGATGTTTTTATTTGGAATTTAAAATCAGGATTTGGACCTAATGCCACAAACATGACTTTGTACTTACAAGTTTTTCAAAAGTAATTTCATGTTCTCACTTAAACTAATTCGCATTCACATGCCACAAATATTTTGTCTCTGTTTTCATAGATTTTATGAGTGTGATGTCACACTGCACCTAATCCAGATGTCACTCCGCTTCTGACTGCTTATTCTCGTACTGTACACACAAAGAATATTTTTGAAAGTGAAAAAAATTAATGATTTAGACCTAACGCTACAAAAATCACTTCTTCTGTTTTTTTTAGAGTAATTTCACGCTCACACTCCAACTAATTTGAATTCAGTCCAGTTCTGACTGCATCTTCTAATTCTATATACAGATATTTTTAATTGGAATTAAAAATCATGATTTAGACCTAATGCTACAAATATGACTTTCTCTTTTTTAGTAGATTTAATGGGTGTATTGTCATGTTCACACTCAAACTAATTAAGATTCAGTCCTGTTCTGACTGCTTATTCTGATTCTATATGCAGGTGTTTTTATTTAAAAGTAAAATCAGGTTTTAGACCTAATGCCACACATATTACTTTCTGTTTTCCTAGATTTTATATATATTTTAGTGTAATGTCATGTTCACACTGCAGCTGATCCAGGTGTCAGTCCACTTCTGACTGCTTATTCTTGTTCTGTACACAAATATTTTTTTAAAAGTAAAAAAAAAATCATGATTTAGACTTAATGCCACAAATATCACTTTCTCTCTTCTTGCATATATTATGTGTAAAATTTCACGTTTACACTGCAGCTAATTCAGATGTGGCTCCACTTCTGACTGTTTCTCATTCTATATACTTCTAATTATTTATTTGGAAATCCTCATTTAGACCAAATGCCACAAACAAATATCTTACAGTCTGTTACATGACATTACAGTCTGTTATGATGCGTTTTATGAATGTAATGTCATGTTCACACAGGAGTGGATTCAGATGTCACTCCACTTGTTACTGCTTGTCATTCTTTACGCATAATATTATATATATGGAAGTTACAAATCATGATCTAGACTCAGTGCTATAAATAACTAGCTATTCTGTTCTTACAAAGTTTTGTGAGTGAAATTCCATGTTCACGCTCTGGCTAATTCGGATGTCACACCACTTCGGACTAATTATTGTCATTCTATATATACATAACATTATATTACACCTAGTATTATTTTGAAATTACAAATCATGATTTAGACCCAACACCACAAACATCTTGTGCTCTATTTTTATGCATATTATGTTGGTAATGTCACATTGACACTAGAGTGGATTCAGATGTCACTCCTCTTCTGACTGTTTCTCATTCTATACACTTTGAATTATTTATTTGGAAATTAAAAATCCTCATTCAGACCAAACGCCACCAAAAAATATCTTACAGTCTGTTTTAATGCATTTTATGACAATAATAACACGTTTACACTGCTGTGAATTCAGATGTCACTCCACTTCTGACTGCTTCATTTTGGCCTGAATTTGTTTTTATTTAAAAGCGCGAATTCCCATTCAAATTCTTTGTTTGGTAATATTTTTTTCTGTCCTGAATTTTATTTTATTTTATTTTTTAATACAAGCCTTTTTTTGATCTCAGCCTGGTTTTATTTTCTAATGAGTGTAATGCCATATCAGCGTCCACATTCACACTGCAACTTATTCTGATTTCACAGCACTTTTGATGCTTACTGTTACATTTTGTGAGAGTCTGGTTATTGACAACAGCTTTTACAAATCAGTTTAAAATTAAGTTGTTAATGCAAAAATGCTGGGTTTCAGTGTTCCAGTCGTCCTAACAAAAAACGATTAAGTTAACTAAATTGATTTGATGAATTAAAGTGGATTGAACAAAATTAGGTTGTCCCCCTAAAAA
Organism: Danio rerio; assembly: GCF_052040795.2. Classification (NCBI taxonomy): domain Eukaryota; kingdom Metazoa; phylum Chordata; class Actinopteri; order Cypriniformes; family Danionidae; genus Danio; species Danio rerio. The sequence continues at coordinate 54,386,647 of NC_141036.1, forward strand.
TCGCAAGAATTGTGACATTTCAGCTCATTTTAAACAAGTAGTTTACTTTACTTTACAGCAAAAATGATTTTTTGAGTCTAATGATAAACAAGGAGAGAATTGTTTTGCTTATTTTTGTCTGGTATTTCTTTCCTAAAAGCAAATTAAAAAAGTGTGTGCTCTAAAGCACCGATTTCACACTACATCTAAGCTTATCCAAAACCTACTTTTTTTTTTCAAACTAGTCCTAGGTTTTTCAACGGATTGGAACCAAACCAATTTCGGAAGATTCTGTGGACACTGAATATCAATAATTATATATATAAAAAAAGTTGAAATTTAAATTTTCACACAAATTTTTTCACACGAAAGTAGTAATTTGCTCTTCACCAAACTTCAGATTGAGGTCAAATACCAAAAGTTGCCGACTTTAGGCACATGGTGGCGCTATATTTTGTTTTTTGTACTGTATGATGGAAAGCACATGTCCAATGGCACAAGTCTAAGCACGCAAGTAATGTATAATTGCAATATTTAACACTAGTTTCCTGATCAATCTCGATAAGCAAATCGATTAAAATGTCATAAATAATTCATTAACATTCGGTTGAAGCTTCAGGTTGGAGTTTAGAGAACATCTGCCATTGATTTTCTGTTATGAAAGAACTATTATCTCATTATTACTCATGAGTACAGCTGTTTTTTTTCCCAAAGGAAACTGATTTAAAAGTACTCTATACCCCTCAATGTGGACTAGATTCAATCTAGATGCCAAATGTTGTGCTTTATGAATAAAAACAGAACAATTTACAGTTATTTAGTGGGTTTGGCTGTCAATAAAATGCATCTTTGCAACAAAAACATGCGGTACAGCCTTAGTTCTGTTCAATTCTGAAAAAAAGTAGTGGTTTTTACCTGCAATGTATTAGCATACTTTATCCCAGACTCTCAAACACAATGTAATTAAAAATTGAATGAGTCGCTATATTTGCATGGTGATCCTCTGACTGATGTATGTTAATTACACAAGAGTGTATTAGAGGGTAATGTTTAAATACCGAACTGAATGTGTCCCAACTAATTTAAAGATGTATTTAAGAAGTGATTGGTTGATTTACAGTTGTGCATTAATGAAGAATTGACCTTGCAGATGTGCATGAATTGGACTGAAACTCTGAGAAAGTGTTTCTCTAAATAAGCTTTTAAGGCTTTTGTCAAATATATCAAGTCAGGCTGTTATGAATTTTGGTCTGAATGAATGAATGTGCCTTTTCCTGGGACATAATGAATAATTGTTTTATCCTTCAACGCCACAATCTCCTCTTCTTCAATAGATCTTTTTTTATTCTTGTCTGCTTGGTTTCTTTTTGTTTGTCAAACACTGGACATTATACTGACATTCCTGCTTGTTTTGTAGGATACGCATCTCTTTCACTCGGCCTCGTGTTTATGTGTATTTAATATACATGAGGATTCGTTGTATTTGAGTCTTCGCATCAACGTCGGACCCTGTAAAAACTTTATTTTACGTCATTATGAACAATAAATCAAAGTTGATTTTTTTTTTGGAGATATTAAAAATGTTTTATAAAAAAAATAAATGATATTTGATACATTTTCTGTGGTGTTTTGTTAAAATCGAAGGTGAATCAATAGTTTCTTATGCAAAACAAGACTTCATTTATTTCATTTTCATTTAGAAATTTCTAGTAAATTTCACAAATATTCACTAATATATAAGATGAATCACTTTGACTTGAATATCTCCTAATGAATATCTCATATTTGGGTCAGTTTTGACCCTGACAACATGCATGAAATAAATCTTTAAAAATATATAAACATATAAACATTGTTTTCCAAAAAGTAACTAAACTTTCTATTCAAGTTGTTTTGTTTAAAAATGTTTAACGTAACAAAAAAGAAATGTGTTTGGGTCATTTTTGACAAATATTTATCATAAAGTATCAATATATTTGTCAAAAATGTAAATGAATGAAACTACTGTAGAGTTTATTATAAGCTTATTATGAGCTTATGCTAACATATGATGTTTTTTCCTCCGATATTCAAAGATTTTGAGACTAATTTTGTTGGTGAGCATTTATTTATATAGTTATTTATTCCTAATGGCAAACAATCACATCACAAGATTTAAAGTAAAAACAATGATAAATAAATATTTATTTATTTATTTATTTACTTATTTATTTCTATTGGTTTGTAGAGCATAATGTTAAAATACAAATTAATTATTTATTTATTTTGTTATTTTTTTATGCCTTTTGGCCAAGCATCACATTACAAAAGATTTATAGTAAAACTAATAAAAATAAAATTGTATTTATTTATTTATTTATTCAATTCATTCCTTTATTTCTATTAGCAAACCATTGCATCACAAAAGATTTATAGTAAAAAGAATGATTTAAATGTTTGTCTATTTATTTATTTATTCATATTGGCAAACCATCACATTACAAAAGATTTATAGGAAAAATAACGATAATAAAATGATTATTTATTTGTTTATTCCTATTGGCCAACCATTATATCATAAAATATTTATAGTAAAAAAAATAATGTTAATATAAAATTTTATTTATTTATTTATTTATTTATTTATTTATTTATTTATTCCTATTGCAAGCCATCGCATGACAAATAATTTATAGTAAATATTAATAATAAAAAATATTTATTCATTTATTTATTCCTATTGGCAAACCATCACATCACAAAATATTTATAGAAAAAAAATAATTAAATTTCATTTATTTATTTATTGGTATTGGCAAACCACGTCATCACAAAAGATTTATTGTCAAATTATGATCATAAAATGTTTATTTATTTACTTATTTATACCATCACATCATTAATAATTTATAGTAAAAATAATGATAATATAAAATTGTATTTGTTTAAATATTACTTAATTAATTAATTTGTTTATGTTTATTGGCAAATTCACAAATAACAAAAGACTTTTAGTAAAAATAATTATATTCAAATGTTATTTATTTATTTATTTATTTATTTATTCATTCATTTATGCCTTTTGGCAAACAATCACATCACAAAATATTTATAGTAAAAATATCAATAATAAAATTTTGTTAAAATAAGAATCAATGTTTAATTTTATACTATATATATATATATATATATATATATATATATATATATATATATATATATATATATATATAAATATATTTATAAAAATAATCTAGTATAAAAATATTTATTTTATTATTTTTTTACATTTTGTAATATATACTGTATATGCACCCTTTTTGTGGTGTAGCATGAATAAATTTGAAAGAATTTCTTTATATTTTTTATAAATCATGCAGTAATGCAATATAATAATTTTGTTTGAAAATTATGTTACAACAAATAAAAATCCTACACTGTTAGATGTTGCCAGCAAGTTACTGTAAAATGTATGAAAGTACCGTTGCCGTAACTTATTTTACAGAACATAAACAGTTTGACTATTTTTACAATTGGTATTTATATGTATTTCTGCTCATTTCTACAGTATTATACAATTCTGCAAAATATTACTGTAATTTCAATAACTACGTATAACTATAGCTTGCTTTTATGGCTGTACAATATAGCCACTGGATTATTCTGAATCCATTATAAATGGAAGGATTAAACTTTGACATGTCGTTTATTTCAGTGCATTATAATTGAGGTTGCTTGTTCAAAAAATAAGACCCCCGTTCAGGTTGAAATAATGCTCCAGGGCCGTGGCTTGGCTGAGTTTGTCACAGGCTGCTGTAATGAAGTCTCTCTCTCTCTCTCAGCCGTACTTCAGGGAATCTCAGACAGAGGAGCCAAAGCTTCTCATTCATAAATCATTGACAGCCCGGGCAAGTGGGACCCTCATTGTGCTGGAGTCTGAAGTCTCCGGATCACTTCATCCTCTCAGCACAGGCTTTCTACTCACTACAGGCTGAGCTGAATCTAGCAGCCGGGTTTCTTTCAGCTCCTCCGAGTGTTTGAGTTGAGCTTTTGCTGCTCTGCTGGATCATCAAGTGCAGTGCAGGACTTTATACTCAAACAAACTTCATCTGAAATTGAATTTTCTGAGTTTAGAATCATTTGTTTGTAATAGGATTAGCACAAGTATTGCACACATTTTCTGCCATTTCAAATATATTCATGAAATGTCATGGGCAAATGGACATTGAGGGAGAAAAATACACTTGTAAATGGCTGCAATATAACAGGGTAAAAAGTTTGAGAGGGCCTGAATGTAAATTTTTAATACTAGTAATCTTCATAAATATTTTTTTCAATAAACATGACAAATTGTTTATTATCAAAAATAGTAGACAATAACGCTAATTAAATGTATGTAATGTTAAAAAAACATCCATAGATTTTCATAGTATTTTTTTCTTCCTACTATGGATATCAATGTTTTTTTACAACACTCTCTGTCTATATATATGATGTTTAACAGAGTTTAAGGAAATTTTCACAGTTTGTCTGATAATATTTTTTTCTTCTGGAGAAAGTCTATTTGTTTTATTTTGGCTAGAATAAAAGCCGTTTTAAAAATGTTAAAAAGCATTTTAAGATCAAAATTATTAGCCTCTATAAGCTGTATATCTAGTAAAATATTATGTATTGTCATCATGGCAAAGATAAAATAAATCAGTTATTAGAGATGAGTTATTAACACTCTTATGTTTATAAATGTGCGAAGAATCTTCTCTCTGTTAAACAGAAATTGAGGAAAAAAATAAATAAGGGGGCGAATAATTCTGACTTTAACTGTATGTATATATATATATATATATATATATATATATATATATATATATATATATATATATATATATATACATACTTCATACTCAAACAAACTTCATCTGAAATGTAATTTTCTGAGTTATAAACAGATAAACAGATGATGAATCTATTTTGTCACGCTTTTCTTGAATCCGTTTTATCCTTTGCTCTGGTGTCATGGTTTGGGAATCTTTCTGTCAAGAATAAAAATTCACTAAATCAAATAGTTAAGTAGTCCAGTAAGCTGACCGGGGTGTCACTAGCCAATCTAGAAGCTGTGTACACTAGGCAGCTAAAGAGAATTACAAATTCAATTTTAAATGACACTGCTCATCTCCTACATTCAGAGTTTCAGCTCCTTCCCTCCGGTCGTAGGTTTCTAGTATTAAGCTGTAAAACGAAACGTTACGAAAATAGTTTTAAACCAGCAGCCATTAGATATTTAAATAAGACTTAAGCAGAGATGTTTCAGTGACCTGTATATTTTAAATCATTTTAAATATTTACTTGGGGGAGGGGGGTGGACACTTAAAGTGATTATTTATTTATTCTTTATGTTTATGTTTTATGTCCTAATGTGCATCTGTTGTTGTTACTGTGTAAGTTGCTTTGTGTGGCACTGTTGTAAGATGAGGACTCTTGACTGCAAATCAAATCTACCTTCGGGTATAAATAAAGTAACCTAACCTAACCTCTATATATATATATATATATATATATATATATATATGAGCAATATCACACGAGTAGCAGTGCGATATGGCTGTATATCGGCACTGGTGGGAGGCATGCATGGCACAAGGCTGCAGGCCGAGTTCTGATATTGCAGAATAGTTCTGATATTGCACGGCTATCAGCCAATCAGATTTGAGAACCAGACAGAACTGTTAGATATATATATATATATATATACACACACAACAGTTCTGTCTGGTTCTTGAATCTGATGTCCAAAATTCAACGTAAAAAAAAAAAAAAAGTTTTATTAAATTTAGGCTATATATTTAACAAAAAAATAACCCTGTGTGTGTGTGTGTGTGTGTGTGTGTGTGTGTGTGTGTGTATATATATATATATATATATATATATATATATATATATATATATAATGTGTGTGTATTTCCTAAAATAGATTATTTTATATATATATTTGATTATATGTATATGTATGTGTGCTAAGAATCTTCTCTCCGTTAAGCAGAAATTGAGGAAAAAAATTAATAGGGGGCGAATAATTCTGACTTTAACTGTATATATATATATATATATATATATATATATATATATATATATATATATATATATATATATATATGAGAGAAAGAAAAAGTATTTTCATAAACAGTTTTATGAAGTTAAATCTCTATTAGCCACCTACATGCCCGTTCAGAAAGTGAACTGTGTTTTAAAGTCATTCTCACAGTGTTGGCTTGTTCTGCATTCAACCCAAATCAAAAGCAAATACCTCCAGTATTCCTGCTGAGTTGAATCTGCAATAAATCAGCGGCAGTGTTTACATAAATCTCCCGGTGATCAGTTCAGAGACGGGTAAATAAGCGGCAGGAGCTCATCCTGCATCTCTCGCCCGCCTTTCATTTCTGCAGATTTACTGTGTAGCTTTGACACAGAGACCCCACGATAACCTGAGCCGCAGACACACTCCCATCTAATGACAAATACACCCAGCAGTACGAGCACGGCAGATCAGCAGGCCGTGCCAGGAAACATCATCAAAAAAAAGCCATAATAACATCTAGATCATATTACTGATACATGATGACAATGCTAGTTGTCATGGGTAGAACAGAAATCCGCACACTATCCAAACACAAAAATTTGGTATTTTGAGCACAGCACAGGTCACACGCTGCCTTCATCCAATCAATACCACTGACACCTGCACAATATGCAAATAAGGCTGATAACTTGAGGTTTCGGATTATATTGTGAAAGGCCACAGACTATTTGGAGGGATGTAAACAAAAACAATGGTCCCAACAAATGGCCTGTTTTACATTTTCAATTTCTATCGCTTCTGTGTTTGGTTTTTTATACTTTGTTAGGAATAGTCTGATTGGTGGTTCGTACATTACTCGGGGCCAGCCGTGTCAATCATAAGCACGTGATCCTCACGAAATTAGTTTATGAATAAACTTCACTTCTGAGAACAAAACAAAGATTTTTTGGCATATTTTGACTAGAAACAAGACCAAAACTCTTAACAAGAAAAGCATTTTTTTAATCGAGCACTTAATAGAAAGCAAAATGGCCCTTTATCAACTCCAATTGTGTTTTCCGTTTTCACCATTTGACGTTTTTTTCACTTTGATTATATTTTTGTTAACAGCAGAAAGGCAGTGTATAAAGTCTGTTCTAGAGCTGCACAATATATCCTTCAACATCATTATCCCAATGTGATCATTCGCAATAGTCACATCACGATTATATGCAATGTTGAGTCTGGATTATAATTACTATATATCATTTCCGAATTATAATTTATCATTTCGCAAGTGTATTTTAAGGGCCTGAGACTGTGACATTTTTTAAAGCATTCAGGTAGAGATCTGCGCGGCACTAAATTTTGAATCCCGCTCCCGCCCGCACCCACCAGGTTTTAGCCCGAACCCGACCGCTCCCGCTTATATTAAGCACTTGATGTCCCGCTGCCCGACCTGCCCCGTTTTTTATCCGCCGCGCCCGATCCCGCTAAAGAGCGGGGGGAGAACAAAACCGAAAATCACTCAGTTATACAGTCTGAGTCACAGTCTCATTCACGCGTGCGCATACATACATACACACACACACTGCAACAAACAAGCTAAACACAGCTTCGCGCTATTTCATTTACACACATACATACGCGTGCTCACTCGGGAGTCGGGAGCGATATTGCTAGACAGCCCGCACCCGTCCCAAATTAAACCCGTTACCGACCGCTCCCTTGATTTATTCGGAAATTTATATCCGCGCCGTAGAAATCTGGTCGGGTCAGACAGACAGATACAGACCTCTACATTCAGGCATAAGAAATTGCTCCATTTCTAACTTTGACAAATTAATACCGATTAATTTAATTAAATTGTTTATAAAATGAAGACTATTCAGGATTATTTTACATTTGATTATTTAATTAATGTGTACTTAAATACAGTTTGATTCCTTGGAAAACAAGAAATTGCTGTTTATTTAATTAGTATATTTTTCTTTATTGAATTATCTATGCTTGTAGATTGTTTATTATATTAATGCTTACAGACTCTCCTACAGAATCATCCCAATCAATCTAAACTTAAAAAATTCTTCCAAGTAGTTATTCAACACATTTAGTGAAATTAATATTGCATTATATATCACAGAAAAAAAAATATTGCAATGTTACATTTTTCCAATCAAATGTTGTGTTCGTACTGTACAAATTCATATACACAATGTACATTTACATTGAAAACACCCTAAATCAGATAGGGATTTGATTCAAAGGCCTTTTATTGTGTATTTTGTTTACAAACATCACATTTCTGATATTTCTCTTACATTTATTCTGAAACTGATTACATTTTTTAGAAGAAACCATACTGAGTTCATGTTTCCTCAGTACTGCAATAAATCATAATCACGTTTGGTTCAGGAAACCCAGCTGCAGCTGACAGACTGTGTCAGAAAACGTGCTCGCGTTTGGGGCAAACTAATCCTCCTGCAACATATAATATTTAATTTGAGCCAACATGAACCAGCTGTAAGAGTCCGACAAAATCTCCTCAAGCGTGAGTAGAACCTCACAATCATTTTGGTCTCAGATGACTAAATGCTGCAGAGTTGAGATGAGGCCACAGAACCAATGCATTTGTCCACAACAAAAAGCAGAAAAATCTCAGAATCTGATTCTGATGAGAGTTCTGCACACAACATATTACATTATTTATTTCTTGCCCTTTGCAGTATAACATAATTTAGCTTTATTTTCTTTCCCCATGCACTACAATGTGTTCTGTAATTTAATAAAACAATGACTTTTATACAGGACAGCACGGCAGCATGACAGCATGTAGTGTATGAATGTGTGTGTAAATGCAAGAGTGTTACCCAGTACTGGGTTGTGGCTGGAAGAGCATCCATTGCGTAAAACATGTACTGGGATAGTTGGCAGTTCATTCCACTGTGGCAACCTCTGAAATAGAAGCTGAAGGAAAATGAATGAATACAGAAGAATATTCTACTAAAATGACATTCATTGTAACAACAGTTTATATAGCCTTGCAAAAAATCTTATCAGGCATATTTATAACAAGAATCATTGGATGAGATATTAAGAAACTCTATTTAAGAAGCACACAACACCAAAATGTATTAAAATACATGTATTAAATGTATTCCTCCTCCTAAATCTTAAACTGCCAGTATCACTTTATGATGTTTTACTAAATTCTGGAAACGTATTTTGATTAATTTTATACATAAATATTTATTTTATGCTGAAAATCTCACCCGTTTTATTTATTAAATTTATTACTCTTTATTTGCTTTGCATAGTTTTATGTGTAAATTATGTTTGGAAATTGAATTTGATGCGGACACCAAAATGTCTTAGACCCATATAAAATTATATTTATATTTTTTATATTTTATTGTACAAATTTCTTTTTTATTAATAATAAAAAAATCACAGTTTACCCTATTATATCAATCTTTATTATTTATTTTTAATTATGCATTAAAAATTCATTATGAATTAAATAAGTTCGCCAAGTATGTATATACAGTATAAATCACGTTTTTAATTGAATGCAGACATCAAAATGTCATTAATTCATATATACTTAATAAATGTATTTTTATTTAATATTTCATATTTATTCATTTATTTATCATTATTATTGAAAAATGTAGTTTACTATTATTATATCATTTGCATATATCCAATACATTTTTACCAAACATGAATCAATATATGTAAATATATAAAGTACAAAAAATTGAATAAATGCATCATTTAGTTATGTATTTTTAATTATGCACATATTAAAATATATTTTGACCAGATCTGTCTATATGTCTGTCCGTTCATCCGCCCGCCTGTCTGTCTGTCTTTTGTTCTATCTATCTATCTATCTATCTATCTATCTATCTATCTATCTGTCTGTCTGTCTGTCTGTCTGTCTGTCTGTCTGTCTGTCTGTCTGTCTGCCTGCCTGCCTGCCTGCCTGCCTGCCTGCCTGCCTGCCTGTCTGTCTGTCTATTTTTTCTGTCTGTCTGTCTGTCTTTCTGTCTGTCTGTCTGTCCTTCTGTCCATCCATCCATCCGTCCGCCTGTCTGTCTGTCTGTCTGTCTGTCTGTCTGTCTTTTGTTCTATCAGTCTATATCTCTGTCTGTCTGTCTGTCTATCTATCTATCTATCTATCTATCTATCTATCTATCTATCTATCTATCTATCTATCTATCTATCTATCTATCTATCTATCTATCTATCTATCTATCTATCTATCTATCTATTTATCTATCTATCTGTCTGTCTGTCTGTCTGTCTATCTATCTATCTGTCTGTCTGTCTGTCTGTCTGTCTGTCTGTCTGTCTGTCTGTCTGTCTGTCTGTCTGTCTGTCTGTCTGTCTGTCTGTCTGTCTGTCTGTCTATTTTTCTGTCTGTCTGTCTTTTGTTCTATCAGTCTATATCTCTGTCTGTCTGTCTATCTATCTATCTATCTATCTATCTATCTATCTATCTATCTATCTATCTATCTATCTATCTATCTATCTATCTATCTATCTGTCTGTCTGTCTGTCTGTCTGTCTGTCTGTCTGTCTGTCTGTCTGTCTGTCTGTCTGTCTGTCGATTTATCTATACATTAAGGGTGGAGCCGAACCCGAATACGGTATTCGGAAAGGCACGAATAGCGTGTTTTTACGAATACTTGATTCGAACAAATACTTGAAAAATTATTTGTATTCGGGAGCAAGAAAAACACTATATCAAAAAGCAGCGTTTCCTCATGAGACCACAGTGCATGCCCGCGTGAGTGAGTGAGTGAGAGAGAGAGAGAGAGAGAGAGAGAGACACACACACACACACACACACACACACACACACACACACACACACACACACACACGCTCAGTGCAAAACGCGCCAAAGCCCGAAACTGAAAGCGAGACGTGACTTTTAAGGGGTTGTTTCATATGGATTTATTAACCATTCTTACTGTTCAGTGATCGCAAACTGCCGTAGTTTATTAAAGACGCAAACTCCTCACAGCACGCCAGCTGCGCGCCTTCAGCAGACCTCCTCATTCCTGCAGCACGAGGGCTTTATGATTGTTTATGCGCGCCAAAAGTGGCGGATCTGTCCGGTAAAATATCTGACTGCGTGTCACCGCATCCCTAAGGACTGTTTGGCGAAATATTTGACTGCATGTCACTGCATAACAAACGACTGTAAGGATATAACTAGAGAACTCTCCTCTGTGCTACTGGGTGAAAGCGTATGGCAAGCCGTTTTAGCATTTAAACCTTGTTCAGACTATCCATAAATATATTTAGAGAGATCTCTAATTATATTTTGACTTGTCATAATTATAATTCGACTAGTCAGATTGGAAATATCTGCAAATATATTATGACTGACTAGTCATATTCCTCTATTGACTTCCATTGAAAAATATTTGCAGATATCTCTAAATAAACAAACAAACAAACTTTGTGTCTTTTTTTGTGGCTGGCAGATGATAATAGCAGGGCTGTATCTTTTAGTATTATATAGAATACTTTTGTTCTGCCAGATCTCCCAGGCAGGGTTTTATTTAGATTTATTTAGTTAATATTAGTATTTGGAATTCTGTGCATTGGAAAGAAGTTCTTTCTGAAGAAGAACAGTTTTTTGAAGTATTATTTGTTTTTATTGTCTATTCAGTGTCCTTCAACAAGAACAGTGGTGGTGGGGTTCATAATATTCACAATGGGATTTTATTAGTTGTTGGTTTAACCATGGATGAGATAATGGCTTCTATGTTATTTTCTTTTCAAAGACATTTCTTGTCACATGTTCAAAAACAACAGCCAATATTGCATATCTATAATTTATATAATGGGTATAATTAAACAATACTTTCACTATAACGTAAATTAGAAGTGTAATAGAAAAAATATATATTTTTGCGCCATTTAGAATTTTACTCGAATACAAATACAAATACAAATACAAATACTTTTCCCCCCTCAACAAATACAAATACAAATACAAATACCGGCTGCTCCGCACATCCCTACTATACATGTATATATAAAAATAAGCTTTTATTTGGGATGTGAATATTCATGATTAATCTTTTGGCAGGACTAATGAAATCATTATTTTTTATCACATAAATTCATTTAATATTCGTTCACAATAATAATTAGTCTTGCCTTTAACATTTTCCAAAGAAGAAATGCAGTTTTCATGCAGGACTGGGTTTGCAAACTGGTTTTAGGACCAAAATAAATTTGACACAGATACAGTGGATACCCTAACTGCTTTGCTTATACATGCTGGTTTTATTATATGGTAATTATTACAATCTCTGTAATAGAAAATTCAGAGGCAGTGACATTTTAAAAGGATAAATGAAAGTGTGCATGTTAAACCAGAAAGCGTATTCAGAGCAGTGTTTCTAACACCCTGTTGACTCTTCTCTCCAGCAGAGATGGTAATGCTCATGAATGCAGAGATGGACTGTAATAAATCCAGACGCAGCCGAGGTCACAGGTCAAAGAGGGTCAAGGAGGCGAGTGCAGACCTGACACAGTTATTTACTAGCGCAAACGCTGACTGCGGACCATAAACAACGGCTGTTTCTCTCTTATAGCTGACAGAATTCAATCAGAGCTGTGACAGCTGTTTATTATTAAATGCTGGAGGTGGAGAAATACATCTCTGCTGTTCAGCGTTCAGTATCAAATGCCTGAAAATGCCTAATAGTTCAACTCTCTACATTGTTTCAATGAAAATACAGTCTTTGTCAAAACATAGAAGATTGCAAAATATTCAACAATGTTTATTATTTTGGAGGAAAAAATAAGTATATAGTTTTTAAATATAATTATTTTTCTTTATAAATATTTATTTTAACAAATACACAACAAATTGTTTATGTTTTATAAATCTTAGACAATAATGTTAATAAATATGAATGAAATAGTCATTTAAATTCATAGAAGATGGCAAAATATTTAACAATATATACTTTTTTTTGTGGAAATATATATAATTTTTAAAATAGTTTTTCTCAGTGGCTTTGGTGCATTTCTCACAATGCTATTTACATTTGCATAACAGCTAATGCATTTCTCAGAAACAATTAAGTTATTTATGCACATCATAGTAGCAGTTTCAAATTTTTACCAACAAATTGCAAATGCTTTTGGACATGCATCAACTGCTTTCACACAACTCTCTGCTGTTTTATAACATTATCATTTCAGTGTTTCCTTTAGGATATTTTCCAGCTGTGGCGGCAGGCCTTTTTTACACAGATCTACCAACTACCTGTGGCGTTATTTCAATGACAAATCTTGTGAGCGCAGTATTACAAGTCGAGATCCCATTTATATAATAGCCTACGAGCATGCTAATCTTTTTGCTTGCGTGCCGTTTTCCTCTGCTCGTGTACAAAACTTCTTCCACGCCCTCAAATATATGCTGCTCAAGCGCAGATCTTCGTGTGCGCTCTCAAATAAATGCTGCTGAAGTGCGATATAGTGTGTTTATGTAACGAGTATGTCTCCAACATTTATTAGATTTGCTAGGAATATTTATGAATGTCTCTAATAGACAAACAGCTGCAGTAATGCATCCTGAAGTAATGTGTAGCGGCTATACGTCGTGTTTGCTGGCCTCACGCATCACACACCTGTCAGTCAGTCAGTCAGTCAGCGCGTAACCTTAAAGGGTTAAACAAATGATGCACAGCACTACTACGGTTACAAAAATGTTTGCGCTGTTATAATACACTTATCTTTTAATATGTTTTGGTGCGATTATCATCTGCTATTAAAAAAAAACAGGACTAAATGTTTTGAATGAAAAGCTGTAATGTAGCTGTGGCCGGATCAATTTTAGCGTGGCGTCCTGCCATGGAAGAATGAATGTAGCGGAAACCATGCATTTGCTTATGTCATGTCTGTCAAAATTGTAAATATTTATGTTTGTTGTAAATAAGGGTGTATTTATTCTTTTGCACAATGCTGTGAATAAATTAGAATTGCATAGAGCAAATGCAGTAAACATGTGAAACATACATATTCAGTGTCTTGTACTCAGACGCTTCACTAAACGCAGTGATTCTAACTTTACTGTAGTTTTCAAATGGCTTTGCAAACAGTATATAGTGCTGTCTTGAGCATTTTCAGGAAGTGTCACCAAAATCTGACTTTTTGCATTGGAAAGTCAGAAATAGTGTTGTAAGAAATGCACCAAAGCCACTGAGAAAAACTGTAATATCATTAAAAAAAAAATTAAAAAAAAAAAAAAAATATATATATATATATATATATATATATATATATATATATATATATATATATATATATATATATATATATATATATATATATATATATAAGTAACACAGCTGTATTAAAAATTTTGGTATAAAATGACATGTATAATATTTTTTAGATATTCATATACAGTTTTTAAATAAAAAAATTAAATATATTTTAAAAATAAACAATTAAAATATGAATAATAATAATAAACTGTAATTGATAATAATAAAAAAGTTACAATCATTTTGATTCATAGAAATTATATATTCATTCATACATATAAAGTAATATGCATATATATTCAACTTTAAAATATTAAATCCATTATCTGTTTATTTATATAAAAGTTATTTATATTTTCACATACAGATTACATAAAGTAATTTTTAGATATATTACAAATATATCATACATTATTATTATTATTATTATTATTATTATTATTATTATTATTATTAATTCATTCATTCATTTTCTTTTCGGCTTAGTCCCTTTATTAATCTGGGGTTGCCACAGCGGAATGAACTTCCAACTTATCAAGCATATGATTTACACAGCGGCTTCCAACATCTTACAGCTACAACCCATCACTGGGAAACACACTCATACACAGTCAATTTTATCTTACCGAAATCATCTGTACTGCGTGTCTTTGGACTTTTGGGGGGCAACCGGAGCACCTGGAGGAAACCCACGCCAACACGGGGAGAACATGCAAACTTCACACAGAAACACCAACTGACCCAGCGACCTTCTTGCTGTGAGCCGAACGTGCTACCCACTGTGCCACCGCATCACCATTAATAATGATAATAACAATAATGTTATCATCATTATTAATGTTATTATCAAATTATTATAAATAATTTGTTTGACCGGGTGAAACAGTGGCGCAGTAGGTAGTGCTGTCGTCTCACAGCAAGAAGGTCGCTGGTTCGAGCCTCGGCTCAGTTGGCGTTTCTGTGTGGAGTTTGCATGTTCTCCCTGCGTTCGCGTGGGTTTCCTCCGGGTGCTCCGGTTTCCCCCACAGTCCAAAGACATGCGGTACAGGTGAATTGGGTAGGCTAAATTGTCCATAGTGTATGAGTGTGTGTGTGAATGTGTGTGTGGATGTTTCCCAGAGATGGGTTGCCGCTGCAAGGGCATCCGCTGCGTAAAAAACTTGCTGGATAATTTGGCGGTTCACTCCGCTGTGGCGACCCCAGATAAAAAAAGGGACTAAGCTGACAAGAAAATTAATGAATGAATTTGTTTGACCACCAAGTGTCATGTTTATAAAATAAATGTGTATCTGTGTCATTTACATTTAATATATAATATATTAATATTTATAATATTTTTGAAAATACATGAGGCTTTTAACATATACTAAAAGTAGAGTGTTACATTTCAAAACCTTTGTGTATCTTTATGTTTTGTGTGTGTGTGTGTGTGTGTGTGTGTGTGTGTGTGTGTGTGTGTGTGTGTGTGTGTGTGTGTGTGTACATGCAAACACTTTCTGCTTGATGATCTTGTAATTGAGCACAAATTGCTGGTGGAGCTCAAGCAGTGTCATGTTCATAAACCTGATCCCCGCAGGGGGAGCTCATGTAAAACCAGCCTTGAAAAATGCTAATTACCAATGTTAACAGTATAGCGGATGATTTGTGACCAGCACCTGACGCGTACCAGACTCTCAGAGAAACATGACTGTGTTTATTCCTCAATGAAGCGCCTCATTAAACCTGCAGTGTGTTGAGTTTGAACATTGTGTGACCTTCAGTGTGTGTTAAAGCCACTGAAGCTGCGGTGTGAACTAAGTGTGTGTTTTCTCATTAGCCTCACGCGTCTGTTCACCTCCGTCAACGATCAAGAGGAGATTTAATGAGATGTGACTCACAGAAGAGAGCCTGACCTTTACTCCTCCTGTTTCATCTTTAAACACTGCATGCGTTGTTTTATGATATGAAATTTTACTTTTTTAAATTAGTTGCTTGGAAAAGTACGCTTGTGATTAGGCATGGAACGATAATCGTTTTCAAGGTATACCACGGTTTGGAAAAGTCAAGGTTTTAAAACCGTCAAAATTTTCTGCAATACCGGTAAATTAAATAATTAAATATTTAAACTAAATATTAATAATTATTACATATTCATTTTCTTGTCAGCTTAGTCCCTTTATTAATCCGGGGTCGACACAGCGGAATGAACCACCAACTTATCCAGCAAGTTTTTACGCAGCGGATGCCCTTCCAGCCGCAACCCATCTCTGGGAAACAACCACACACACATTCACACACACACACACTCATACACTACGGACAATTTAGTCTACCCAATTCACCTGAACCACATGTCTTTGGACTGTGGGGGAAACTGGAGCACCCAGAGGAAACCCACACAAAGGCAGGGAGAACATGCAAACTCCACACAGAAACGCCAACTGAGCCGAGGTTCGAACCAGCAACTCAGCAACCTTCTTGCTATGAGGCAACAGCACTACCTACTGCGCCACTGCCTCGCCATTATTATCTATTATTATATATTAAATAATTTATTAAAGGTATGTGTACGAATTTTTATTTGCGTTTTTTTTTTTTTTAGGACAAAAATATCTCCAGCAGAATAAGATGCTGTTTTAAATAAAATTTAAACAAATGAAGACCGCAGAAGTCAGTCATTCATTTAGCCTGACACAACATTTATACATATGGTGTGGGAATGTGAAAAATAGGGGTGTCACGATTTAGATTTTTAATCGAAATCGATCGAAATTTATGCTCAACTTCGATTATCGAATCAAAAAATAGAATCGTCGATGCTGCCACGCCCCCATGCCACGTCAGCTTGGCTTGCCAAGCGGGAAAAAAACAGGCTTGTTGAAGTGCTTGTTAAACTGCAGACGCAGGAGACCCGTCGACAGAACTTAAACCCTCTCCTCTTTCAATGAAGTCGCCGGTGTGGAAGTATTTTGATTTCCAGTTAGTTATGTTGACAACTTTCGTGTTGTCGACAAAAAAAAACACAGTTTGCAAGCTCTGCTATGTACGTATTATACGGTTGGGATGATAGACGATGAGCGCATCGCGATCCTCCGCCCCGCACCCGTTGCAAATCCGCTCGCGAAAAGTACACACTCAGGCCCTGTTTACACTGTCTTTGTTTTTAAATGGCATTTTAGAACGACAACTGAGCAGCCCTCCTTCCTCACGTGACCACACACACTCATTCACACACAGATACAGACGCACACACATTGTCATGCGCTCAAGACAGCGGGTTAAGGCAGTCAGCGAGTCAGAAGACTGCTTCCATCATTTACTTTCACACAAGTACTAAGTAATTTTAGCGAACACCTCAGATACTGTTGGCTGGTTTCTGTTTGTTGTGCGTCTTTTTTACCGACGCCATTATAATGACACAGATCACTGCCTATTCACGAGTCCTGCAGAAAAAAGTGATTGACAGGTGGTAATTATGTGTGTATCTTGCCTTTATTCATTTACTGTATGATTTGTTTATGGGTAAAACAAAGACCATGCAGGTCAGGTAGTTTAAACGGTAGGCTACAAATAATTAATTAATCATTAATTAATTAATTATTCATAATCGAAAATCTAATCGAACCGTGCCTTTAGAATCGAAAATGTAATCGAATCGAGGATTTGGAGGATCGTGACACCCTTAGTGAAAAGGTGTATGAGTTTTGGGAAAAAAACTTCAACAATATTATCTGAAATTATTGAAAAAGATATACCAGTGCAACCAGTTGTGCTACTTTTAAATGATGATCGCAGTTTGGGTTTAACAGAGAGACAAAGAAAAGTCTTGTTGGCAGGACTAACGGCTGCAAAAAAGATAATTGCGCAAAGATGGCTCCCTCCGCAGTCTTTATTTATTCTGCAGTGGCTATATGAGTTTTATGATATTGACCTTATTCTAAAATGCGGAAGTGCGCCTGTTTTCGCGATTGTCTTAGAACTTCCGATTCAGTCGCCTATGGGAGAAATGACTAGGAATAATAAACGGCAGAAAATGGCCAAACTACTTGCTCAACAAACAAATGTTTGCATGACTACACAGACCAAGTAGCATAATATAATAAGAAAATATTAAATTGCAACATCAAGCAGCGTAACGAGCAGTTGTTAACGTCAAAAAATGAATGGAAGTGAATGTGACCGGAAGTGGCGAGACAAAAAGATTCAAATGGCAGCGCCCGCTAGCCAGCTGAGAATAAGGTGAATAGTATTGTTAGAACTTTCAACAGCCAGAATAAGTAAAGCTAGAGCCTTAACACTTGATGCTTGGAAAACGGCTGCAGACAAACTGGCAGAAAGACTCATGGATAACAGACATTGTGCAACAACTTTGAATCTCTAAATCTCTGATAGTCTGTGTGGATTTCTATTCATTTTTGTTAGTGTATGACTATGTGGGTATGGATGTCATTATGTACAATGTTATTTAATTTTTTTTGTTATTTGTTTTGTTTATTGAAAGAAAATTGTAAAGATGCTATGACCACACGCATGTAAAATCAAAATCAATAAAAACTTAATCACAACAAAATTAACCCTGACACGTTAACTGTTCTAAAATATTTTATATGTTTCTCAAAATAAAATATACTGTGTTCAAAAGGAAAAAATAATGTTTTTGTTTTTATCCAGACATTTAAAAAGAATATATTTTAGAACTGTAATCACAATATGTGAAACCGTGATATATTTTTCCAAGGTTATCATACAGTCAGAATCTTATACCAGCCCATGCCTACTTGTGATATCTTCCAAATAATTCCTTGCTCATTGAAATAGCATATGGAATTAATCAAAATCAAATGGATGTAAAATAGATTGTTTATATATATTTAAATGTGTATATTTTCCATTTTAGCTACTTAATTCCTCATATACTTCCACACTTATAGACTAAAATATGTTTTATGATATGAAACTGACCTTTTTTTGTTAATTAGTTGCTTGGAAAAGTATGCAGGTGATATATTTACATTATTTTCTTGTTTAATAAAATGACATATAGAACGTTTTGGTCAAAACAAATC
Organism: Danio rerio; assembly: GCF_052040795.2. Classification (NCBI taxonomy): domain Eukaryota; kingdom Metazoa; phylum Chordata; class Actinopteri; order Cypriniformes; family Danionidae; genus Danio; species Danio rerio. The sequence goes on from NC_141036.1 coordinate 54,406,008, forward strand.
AAATGGCTGCAAAATAGATTGTTTGTATAATTAAATAAATATATTTTCTATTTTAGACTACTTAATTCCTCCTATATTTCCACACTTATAGACTAAAATATGTTTTATGGGTCACACTTTACAATAAGGTTCATTAGTTAATGTTTCTACATATTTAAAGAAATACATTTTTAATTTTAGCTACTTTATTTCTCTTATAACTCCAGACTTATTGACTAAAATATGTTTTATAATATGAAACTGACCTTTTTTTGTTAATTAGTTGCTTGGAGAAGTATGCAGGTGATACATTTACATTATTTTCTTGTTTAATGAAATGGCATATAGAAAGTTTTGATTAAAATAGATCAAATGGCCACAAAATAGATCATTGTTTATATCAAACTGTTAAAATTTTAGCTAAAAAGCCAAGGAGCTATCATCATTGCAACTGTATTGCACAACAAAAATTACTAACATTTGACAGTTTCTTATTTTATGCTGATGTGTGTTTAATGTATAAAATATTTCATGGTTTTGCACCACCACCCCTCAAACAATGTGTGATTGTCGGCAAGGACAATATAAGACAGACTAGGTCATCTGTTAGAGGTGATTGTTCAGTTAAACTTAAGAGAACTGCTTTTGGACAATCAGTTTTTTCAGTTAAAGCAGCAGAAAGATGGAATAAAATACCAGTGTATATCAGAGAGAGCAGCACTTTTAATAATTTTAAAACTGTTCTTAAAATCTGGCTAAAACAAAATCAAATATGCAGCCACTGATTTGATTTCATTTTATTGACAATGATGTATTGTATTTATTGTACTGTAAGTGTATATTGTATTTGTTATAAGTGTTAAATTTGTTACTTCCTGCCCAGGGACTACAGATGTAAATTAGCTTTATAGCTAACTCTGGCACAACATGTCATGTTGTACATTGTCCCTGTATAAATAAATAAAGTAAATAAAAAAATAAAAAATAAAAATAAAAAATATGTAATCAAATGATATTTTCATTTTTAGTCACTTAATTCCTCAAATGATTCCACATGAGATGTATGCTTATGATACTTTTTTTTATTAGATTCGCTTGTTGAATCAACTTTAATCTAATCTTTACAATATTTCCTTCTTTAATGAAATCGCCTAAAGAACGTTTTGATCAAAACAAATCAAATGGCTGCAAAATAGATTGTTTGTATAATTAAATAAATATATTTTCTATTTTAGTCTACTTAATTCCTCCCATATTTTTACACTTATTGACTAAAATATGTTTTATGATATGAAACCAAACTTTTTTGTTAATTAGTTGCTTGGAAAAGTATGCAGGTGATACATTTACATTATTTTCTTGTTGAATTAATTAGCAAATAAAGATCAAAATAAATCAAATGACCACAAATTACACTATCAGAAATAAAGATACAAAATCTGTCACTGTAGCGGTACCTTTTCTTAAAGTTTTTGCAGTTCCTAACATGTCCTTAAAGGTACATATTAAAACCTAAAAAGTACAAATGTGTTCTTCATAGTACCTTAAAGGTAGAAAAGTCAACCTCAAATATACAAAAGTGAAGAAAAGATCTAATGTCCTCCTGTATGGTACAAAAGTGTGCCGATTATTGTTTATACATATTTAAAGAAATATATTTTTAATTTTAGCTACTTTATTTCTCTAATAACTCCTGACTTATTGGCTAAAATATGTTTTATGATATGAAACTGAACTTTTATGTTAATTAGTTGCTTGGAAAAGTTTGCAGTTGATTTAGTTACAATATTTTCTTGTTTAATGAAATTTTGTCAAATATATGGCCCCTAAATAGATCAAAATAAATCAAATGGCCCAAAACTAGATCATTTATACATATTTAAATAAATTTATTATCTATTTTAGTCTACTTAATGCCTTATATATTTCCACACTTATTGACTAAAATATGTTTTATGATATGAAAGCGATTTATTTATTTATTTATTTTTAATTAGTTGCTTGGAAAGGTATGCAGGTGATATATTTACAATATTTTCTTGTTTAATGAAATAGCATATAAAGATCAAAATCAATCAAATGGCCGCAAATTACACTCTCAGAAATAAAGGTCAAAATCTGTCACAGTAGCGGTACCTTTCTAAAAGTTTTTACGGTTCCTAAAAGGTTCTTAAAAGTCCAATTAAAACCTAAAAAGTACAAATGTGTTCTTCATAGTACCTTAAAGGTAGAAAAGTCAACCTTCCAATATACAAAACTGTACCCATAAAAAGGTACTAATGTCCATCATCTGGTATAAAAGTGCACCTTTGGAAAAGGTACCCTCTCAGTGATTTTATACCTTTAATTCTGAGTGTGTAGATTATTGTTTATACATATTTAAAGAAATATATTTTCTATTTTAGTTACCTTTTTTTCCTCATAAAATTTCAAACTTATTGGCTAAAATGTTTCATAATATGAAACTGAACTTTTTTTGTTAATTAGTTGCCTTAAAAAGCATGCTTGTGATATCTTTGCAATATTTTTTGTTTAAGAATTAAAATTAAGAATGTTTTGTCAAATATATGGCCCCCAAATAGATCAAAATATATCAAATGGCCCCAAAATTGATCTATTATACATAAAACATAAAATACAAAAAAATAAAAAATTTTGTGTTGTTAAGTACATTTTGTAATATATTTGGCTGTTTTAGGCTCAGGGATAAAAATAAAATGCAAATACTGTATCATAATTCATTAATTATATTCATTTCATATATTAAATAATGCATATATATTCAAGATGAAAAATAATTAATACATTACTTGTTTATTATTACTTATTTGTTTAAATTATATTATGTTATTGTTTAGTTTATTCACATTGAAATTTATATAAATGTTTTGGTTAAAAAGAGGCAATATTCATATATATTGCAGTAACATTTAGGAAGTGTTTAAATACATATTTTAGGTTTATATATATGTATATATATATATATATATATATATATATATATATATATATATATATATATATATATATATATATAATAGACATTAATATATATATCAAAACACTCTGAAATAGTAGGATTTATTTTAAAAAAAGTATAAATGAGATTAAATTGACCAGCCTCTGTCGCCATCTAGTGTACAATAAGTCTGTGACACATACAAAATTCTTAGTTGAATTTTACAAAGACTTGTAAAAATATGTAAAACATTGAATTCAAAAACAGTAATCATCTTAATTCATATTAAAACATTTATTTTAATTATAATACGGCAGCATGTACATAAACAGAAACAGGCCGAGATCCTTCAAATTACCCTGAATGTTTAAAGCTAGAGACGTTCTGCATCTCTTCCATTCATTATTTCTACAGAGCCATGAACTCAAGCGCATTTAATGTAGCAATGTTGAAAAGTAGTGCAAGTATTGTTATATTGGTAGTCTGATCTTTAACATTTATTTGTGGGCAGGAAGGAGCCTGGCATTATAAACTCACACACTGTTCGAGGCCCAGGAAAGCAGGAACCTCTGTTTGTTTCTCAGCTTCACACTTCACAGCATCTGTTAGGGATAGTCCATCCAAAACTGAAAATCTCTGTCATCATTTACTCACCCTTTATCTGTTTCAAACCTGTCTGACTTTCTATCGTCTCTAAACACGAGAAGATCACAAGAGAAGAAATGTGTATCGCAAAAGAAATACTTTGCAAAATGTTGAAAACCTGTAACCATTGACTTCTATAGTAGTAAAAAAGAACACTAGTGAAGTCAATGGTTACAGGTTTTCAGCATTTATCAAAATATCTTCCTTTGTGTTCAACAGAATATATTTAGAAAAATGCTGAAAACCTGTAACCATTGACTTCCAAAGAATAGAAAACAAATACTATGGAAGTCAATGGTTACAGGTTTTCAGCATTTTTGCAAAATATCTTCTGCTGTACACAAAATAAGATATTTTGAAAAATGTATCCATACGCTGCATCCCAATTCGCATACTATATCCTCAATAGTAATAGAAAATAAAATTAGTATGTCCCAAACCATAGTTTGTTGGAAAATAGTGTGCCAATGGTTCCCAGATGGGTCTTCTATTTGTGGTAGAAATTCAAAGTGTCTAACCACTATCATTGTCCAGCATAGATTGCATGTGAATTCAATTAGAACTACGATTAGAGACTTTGGTACAAAGTATAAACAAACTAGACACATGGCGAATGCGCGAGACCTGTAAAGTAGAAAGACTTTGGTTTAGGTGTTCGAATGCAAAATATTTAAATCCTGTTTTCCATGCTATTTTGCACTTGCAACAACAATGTGAACATTTATAAAGACGTGTTTGGACCAAGCGGCAACTGCCCGCTCTCCCTGGGGAAGCCAATATGGAAGTAACTAAAACTGCAATTCATCGACTCGCCTTTAGGGGCTGGCTCCAGGAAATCCAAATGTTTTCTGACTGCAATGGTAAATTGGCCAAGTTTACAGCTGATAATAACATGTTTACAACCTGGTACAAAGGATGGTTTTGGTTCATATAGCTAATATTATCCTACATGACAACTGCGAGAGAGGTGAATTTTTCATTATAACTCATTCGTTTAGTTTTTATTAGGTTTTATTAAGTCTGCATTATTAAAGGCGTGGCCACTTGAGTGACAGCTAAGTCTCGCTGGTCGCCATCACTTCATCTCAGCTGATTCCGGCTGATTAGCTGCTGAACTCGGCATATACGTGTTTTTGTTTGTTTTATGTGGCTTTACACAGTCAATTGCCTTTTGGAATTATTTCCTACAATTATCAGATGATATGGCATTTAATTGTGCTCACAAACTGTTCAAGTTGCCTCCATTTCCCAGGTAAGTGAAATTATATGCTTACCATATCTATAAATATATTTGTTTTACTTAAGATCAATTATCATATATAATTTTCTTTAGACCTGTACAGCACTCCAGAATCTGACAGATTGATTAGCTGTAGGCTCTAAAACAGTCGTCTGAAATGTAATACAGTGTCATGCCTGGATTTCATAAAAAACCTTGCATTTACTAAAACAGACTTTATCTGAAGTGTTTGGAAGTAATTTGTGTTTTCCTCTTGTATAAAACGTCACAAGAACAATGTTTGCTTGCTCAATTCATTACAACAGTGTTTTTAAATGTCTAAACACTTTATTGATATAGCGTACAACCAAGCACATGTGGTCAGAACACAAACGAGTCGCAGGTTTAAGCGTTTCTCCCAAAGAATAGCCCGCCTAAGCAAAATGCCAGCAGGTGTCTGTAGCTCTGCTCACTCTCCGCCTCTTTGCCCTTGTTTGGTATCCCCCGGTCGGTGCGAGGACGCGCTAACTAAATGGCGACAAGTGGCCACCCCTACTTGTAGCTTCTTTTAAGTTCTTCAGAAAACTATGGGTGACGTCACGAATACGACTTCCATATCTTTTACAGTCTAGAGCTGCGTCCCAAATGGCACACTATACACTATGCACTCATGCACTATGTACTTATGCACTTACACACTCTACGGGATAGTATATGTATGTAGTGGCGTCCCAAATGGCACACTAATGTTTTTTTACTAAACAGAAATTCAAACCGTTTCCCTGATGACGTTTGACGGTCGCCAAATCCGTAAAATAAACGACCGAATTATCAAATATTACCTGCCATGAGTATAACCGCATTCACCATCGGGAGGCGCTATAATCACTCTCGTAGGAGAATTTTGCTTTCAACATCCAAAATAAATAAAGTTATTCAACATGTGCGTCCAATAGCTCCGCCCCTTCCACTACGTAAGCAAACCTGCGGTCATTGAGTGCGTGAAGTGTCCATCATTACACACTTCATTTTACAGGCTGAATGAGTGCATCATCCGGGTAATTAAAGTGCACTTATGATTTTTAGACTTTTCAGTGTGAACACACTACTTACACTATTTATACTACAAAATGGCGTAGAATAGTGCATAAGTATGCGATTTGGGACGCAGCTTATGGTTTGGACAATAACTTCTGAATGCATATTTATGCAAAGACCTGTGGAGATTTCTCTGCATGAAAGACTCGTGAATAGCAGATAAACCTGACGCTTCTTCTTCAGTAAGGTATTAATATAAATATGAAAGAAACGTGGATTATGTGTGAAGATGAATGACAGGGCCCTTAACTAAGCAACATAACGGTCTGTTAATGAGGAAGTAGGATGTCCCAAAGCTAACCTACTCTTTTCTTACACACTCAAAAGTATGTCCTTTTTCTTCACAAAAAAGTATATACTTTGAGAACAGAGTATAAGTGGGTGAATTGGGATTGACTTCCATAGTATTTGTTTTTCCTTGTATGGAAATCAATGGTTACAGGATTTCAGCAATTTTTCAAAATGTCTTCTTTTGTGTTCAAATGAAGGTATTTAGTGAAATGCTGAAATCGATTAACTATTTCCATAATAGGAAAAGCAAATACTATTAAAGTCAATTGCTGTGTCACACCTTACGCTTGTATACACCGTTCTAAAAGTATGTATTGACAGAGCAATTGACTTGCATGGTATTTGTTTTTTTTTTTCTACTATGGTAGTGAGTGCTTACGGGTTTTCAGGATTTTTCTAAATATCTTATTTTATGTTCAACAGCATAAGGAAACCATTTAAGGGAGAGTAAATAGTGAGTACATTTTCATTTTTGGGTGAACTATCCCTTTAATGAACAGGTTTAAGCTCCGTTCTCTGTTCATCCATTCTTCCGCCCTGAACCTTCAGCAACAAAGAAAAGAAATCCTCATCGTCCATCGGCCCTGGAGCTGCACTGCGCTGCTCCTCCAGACGCCCCTGGGCCTGATCAAATCAAATAGAATAAAGTTACACTAAGCAAGACTAACTTAAATAATGTTACTCTTTTTTAGTTGCTTTGGATGGTGCCTGCTAAAAAATAAATATGTAGAAAATACAAAAAACTTTGATTTAGACAAAATCCATAATTAGATGATAATGATGATGATTGGTGGTTAAATTTAAGTAATAATTTAAAAATAAAATTAAGAATAGCCATGAAAGGGAAAAAAATGAAAGAAATATATCTTCCTTTGTGTTTATTAGTATATTTTGAAAAATGCTTACAGGTCATTGATTACAGATTTTCAGCATTTTTCAAATTATCTTCTTTTTTGTTCAAAACTGTATCCATTGACTTCCATAGTAATTTTTTTTTATTATAGAAGTCAATGGTTATAGGTTTTCAGCATTTTTTTAAATATCTTCTGTTTGCAACAATAGATTTTTTTTGAAAAATGCTTAACCTGTAACCATCGACTTCTATAATAAAAAACAAATACCATGGAAGTCAATGATTACAGGTTTTCAGCATTTTTCAAAATATCTGCTTTTTTCAACAAAAGATATTTTGAAAAATTATTTAAATCTGTAACCATTGACTTCTGTAGGATTTGCTTTTTCTTACTATATAAGTCAATGGTTACAGGTTTTCAGCATTTTTCAAAATAGTCCATAATTAGATGAATAATATGATAATTACTGGTCGAATTTAAGTAATAATCTTTTTTTTTTTTAATTACATTAAGAATAGCATTGAAGGGAAAAAAGAAAGAAAAATATCTTTTGTATTAAACAGAAGATATTTTGAAAAATGCTGAAAACCTGTAACAATTGACTTCCATTGTACTTGTTTTTTTAAATTATACAAGTAGTTGTTTAAAGTTTTTCAGCATTTTAATAAATATCTGCTGTTTTCAACAAAATACAATTTGAAAAATGCTTAAAATCTGTAACCATTGACTTCTGTAGTATTTGCTTTTTCTTACTATATAAGTCAATGGTTACAGGTTCTCAGCATTTTTCAAAATAATCTATAATTAGATGAATATGGTGATTATTATAGGTCAAAATTAAGTAATAATCATTAAAGAAAAAAGTAAGAATAGCATTAAAGGGGAAAAAGAGGGAAAATATATTTTTGTTTTTAACCGAAGGTTGTTTGAAAAATGCTTTAAACCTGTAATCTTTGACTTCCATCGTATTTGTTTTTTCTTATAGAAGTCAATGGTTACAGATTTTCAGCGTTTTTCAAAATATATTTCTTTTGTGTTCAAAAGAAGATATTCAGAAAAATGCTTAAAATCTGTAACCATTGACTTTTATAGTATTTGCTTTTTCTTACTATACAAGTCAATGGTTACAGATTATCAGCATTTTTCCAAATTGGATGATTGTGATAATGATTAACGGTTAAATTTAAGTAATAATATATTTTAAATACAGTAAGAATAGCCTCACATGTGTTTAGGGCATTAGGGAGTATACAACTCTATACATAAAATGTGTGTGTTACAGTTTGTGTTTTTGTCTGCGTACAGGTTTTTGTGGTTTATGAGGACAAAACTGTATAATGACATGCTTTGATCTTGTATTTTTTTACGAGGACATGCCTTGTGTCTTTGTAACTAAAAACTGTTAAAAACTAATTTAATGAGGTCTTTTCACTTTCAGAATATACCACAGGTTTTCTATGAGAGTAAGGGCCTACTTACACTATGCCATCCGTACCGTGTCCAGGCCCGTTTCCCGGATCGTTTGAGAAGTGTGAGTGCGCTGAATCGGGCTCAAGCACGGTTCACTTGGCCGGCCCTGGCCCGGTTGGAAGAGGTGGGCCTGAGCGCGGTTCACTTGTGCTTTGGCGCGTTACACTTGTAGTGTGAGTGCAAAACGTGCCAAAGCCCGAAACTGAAAGCGAGACGTGACTTTTAAGGGGCTCTTTCATATGAATTTATTAATCAATTTTACTGTTCAATGAACGCAAACTGCCGTAGTTTATTAAAGACGCAAACCCCTCACTGCATGACAGCTGCGCACCGTCAGCAGACCTCCTCATTTCTGCAGCACGAGGGCTTTATGACTGTTTATGAGCGCCAAAAGTGGTGGATCTGTTCGGCGAATTATCTGACTGCGTGTCACCGCATCCCTAAGGACTGTTTGGCGAAACATTTGACTGCATGTCACTGCATATCAAATGACTGTAACTATATAAATAGAGAAATCTCCACTGTGCTGCTGAGTGAGAGAGCGCTTCTCACTGAACAGCACAGCAGCGATGACGTAAGCGTGCCGAGGCCCGATTGTGGTGTGAGTGCGGGCCGTCGGGGGAGTAGGGAGGGAGGACAAGCGTGCTTTGGCCCTGTTCGAGGCAACTGTACATAGTGTGAGTACGGCCTTAGATTTAGGGCTAGGGGTGAGGTAAGGCCCGGTAAGACACAGTTTTTTCAAATTACTTATTTAAATTAAGCTGAAACATCTCAACTTGTTGTGCTTTTTTGCACCAACATAAAAGTTTTATGTTCAATCCACTTAAACTTGTTAAAAAAATAAGTTAACTTAATTCTTTGATGTTCTGACACAAATCGATAATGTGGAACCCAGCATTTTTTAGAGTACACTAAAAAATGCTGGGTTCCACACCATCGATTTGTGTTGGGACAACATGAAGGAATTAAGTTAACTTAGTGTTTACATATTTAAGTGGATTGAACATAAAACTATTAAGTTATTACTAAAAATAACTCAAAAACTGTGTTGTTTCAGCTCATTTTAAGTAAGTTGTTTGAGCAAATAGCAAATATATATATTTTTTGAGTGTACAGTATAAAATGCATTATGCCTGTGAAGAGTCCTCATAAACCACCAAAACCAACATGTGTCTCTGTGTGTGGTTTTTTATTTTTCAAAATGGCTGAACAACATCTGGGAAGCTCTTACTTGTGTGTTGACGATCATGTTGTAGAAGTCCTCGTTGGGTGTTTGCGTGGGAACTGTCCGGTTGACCTCTGTGGTCCTCCAGATGCTGCTCTTCCTCTCTTTGCGTTTGTTCAGAGGAGCTGGAGGAGCGGAGGGAGCGTCCTGCAGTTTTGCTCTCTGGTCATCCAGTCGACGACCCTGAGATGTCGCCAGCAAATCGAAGAACTCCTCCTTCTGCAGCGATGTCATGGAGGAAAACACCACTGTTGGGGATCATATGACCAGTGAGGAAAATCATACTCAAGTAAAAGTACCATTACTTGCCAAAAAATGTAGTGCTAGGAGAGTAAAAGTATCTGTTCTTAATACTACTTAAATTAGTTGTCAAATTTTGCTGAGATTCTAGTGCATTTGCCCACCCCAGAGAGTTCATAACAACTGCAGAAAGTCAACCAGGGGTGCGTTTCCGGAAACCATTGTTAGCCAACTAAGGTCGCAAGTTGTGTCCTTACAAACATAGTTTGTTGATTTAGCGTTTGCCAAATCCATCGTTCCAACGAACATTCGCATTCCAACGCAATCTCACGGCAATTCGTAACTTTTTGATTTAGTGGCTAATTCGTATGAATTCGTACGATCTAATTCGTACAATTTAGTACGATTTGCTCATCCCCCAATGACGGTTGGGGTTAGGTGCCACGCCTCCTTTTTAAAATCGGATCATTTCGTACGACTGAACTCGTACGAACTCGTACGAATTAGCCACTAAACTGGCAAAACGTAAAATACTTACGTTTTCTCGTGAGATCAGGCTGGCTATTTCCACGTATCCCCCCTATGCCCTATTCATTTAGAACATTCTAACATTTAAACTTAAAATGATTTAAAAATAAAAAGCATTAAGGTCATCTCTCTTAGGTGTAATTTGCTTTGAAAGTATTTTTACAGTTCATATTTAGCGATCTTCATGTTCACAAGTGCGCTCTCTTTGCAGTGCACTTTGAAAACATTGATGCGATTTTGAACACACATGGCTCATGACGACAGCTATTGACCTATTATTTAAAAGCGGAATTTACGTTACGTCTCCAAAGCTTGTGAAAACAAAAAACATAGCATACGTCAATATTTAAAATTACAGTAGGTTATTTGTTAAGTATCTGTACTGTATATGACATGGGCCTGCTGGTTAGAACATTACTGTGGTGGTTTGCATGTGTCGAATTGTAAAAGTAGACTTTTCAAAAAATTATTAAATAAATAAACAATATTTCACTTAATAATAATAATCGTCATTATGATCATCATCATCAATAATACTATTTATATTATTATTAAAGTAGGATTATTTTCATAATAATGAATATGAATAATAAATATTAAATTTAATTTCTTAATAAATCAGTACACTGCTTCAGTATTTCGCTTTCACGCTTATACTTAAGAATTTTAGCAAAAACTTCAGATATGTTGGTTGGGTCTTTTTTACCAACTAAGTTTGTCGACACCATTATAGCGACACAGATCACTCTGCCTATTCATGCCAGAGTCCTGTGGAAAAAATGATTGACAGGTGGTAATTTGTATGTAACTTATCTTTATTTAATTAAGATTTGGTTATGGGAAAAAGAGAGACCATGCGGGTCAGGTAGTTGAAATTAATTAGTTTAATAATTAATAAATAATTAATTTACCGCCACCTACGACACAGATGCAAGAAGGGTCTAGCTGCAGACCAGATGCAGATGCATGCTGAGCTGCTTGCAGTGCTATTAATGTGCACACCTAACCCCAGTCCCTAACCCTACCGATCACAGTGACATCACTAGCTCCATTGAGTGCATAGTGTCTGAGACTGAAAGTATGAGACCACATGTGGGCAGTCAGATACTATTGAAAATAGTGGAACAAAATGATCAATACAGCACTAAAAACGTACTGGAGTAAAAGTAAATGTACACATTTAAAAAAAAAAACTACTTTGTAAACTACAATTCCAGATAAAAGCTACTCAATTACAGTAGTTTTTGTCACGATCGTGGTTAGGGAAAGGAACAGGCTCAGCAAATAATGGGTGTTTATTAACAAAAAAATAAAAACAAAAGGCAAAACAAAACTACCCCGAGGGGGAAAACATTAACAAAACACACAAACAAACTTGGCTGGGCTGGCAAGACAAGACTGCAGCAGGAACACAGAGTAGACGACAAACTGGCACAGAACAGAAGACATGAGGAGATTATAAGCAGGAGAAAATTAACACACAACAGATGAACATAATTAACTAATAATGGGTTAACAAGTGGGGTGGGACTAGACAATAGACAGGAGAGCGCATGACAAAGACAAGACAAGCCATGCGCTCACATAAAACAGGACAAGAACATGCAGCCAATGAGAGAACTCATTAACCGCATGTTCATGACAACTCAAGCACAACACTGAAGCACACGACAAAAGCACGTGACCACAATGTAAAGCCACGTGCTTTGACAACAGAGGCAAGACACGAGCACACGATGAATGAAAACACTCACCGTGCGCTCACACATGCAGCGTGCATGCATCATCCCAGCGCCGACCAAAACCAACAAGACTGAGACGCTGGGAATGAAACACCACGCTGCAGACAGACGAAAACACAAACACGAGTACAAGAGCGCGCGCGTCCGAGGCACGCAAAGCCCGCGCGGCCGCATCAAGCGGGAGCACGCACACTGCGTACACCCACGACGGCGCGTGCGCACAGAGACAGAAACAAGTGCTCGACCCAAGAAAATTCGAGCCGAGCACAACAGGACTAGTGTCTGGATTCTGCCACCAAAACAAGAATTTACAAAACCAGAGTGGCAGAACCCTGACAGTTTTAAGTATTTGTAATTCATTACTTTACACCACTGCATATGATTTACATGAGCATTGCTGAGGTCCTGGTTCACAGTGTTTTCTCTAATTATTAGCTGTTGTAGAATAGGTGTGTGTTTACCTCTCTGGCTGTGGCGAGGCGTGCTGGGCTCAGAGTAGCATCTCCTGCGGCGCTCCATGCGAAACGAGCAGCGCTGGTCATTGAGCCGACGGCCCTCCTGTATCGTATATAACAGCTCACACAGAGCATCAGGAAAATCTGGAGATAATCTGTGAACCTGAACGACAAATCATCATTAGCAAATACTCGGCACAGGGAATACAAATTTGATATTAATGTACTCATCCTCAGGACACCTAAGATTTGTTTCTTCAGTGCAACATAAAAGAAGATTTGGTATCACTTTAGTATAGGGAGCAATTCCCACGGTCCCACTTTATATTAAGTGTCCTTAACTACTATGTACTTGAATCAAAAAATAAATACAATGTACTTACTGTGTTTATAATGTATTTGAGAACACTTGTGGTGCTCTTGAGTTGGGATAGGGGTAGGGTTATGGACAGGTTTGGTGGTGTGGGTAGGTTTAAGGGTGGGTTAAGGTGTATGGAATAGTCAGCAGTGTATTTACAAATGTAGTTACAGAAGTTAATTACAGATGTAATTACATACCGGTATTTAATCAAGCATAAGTACTCAATAAATACATGTATTTACACAATAAGTACATTGTAACAAACTATTAATTCCTGTGTAAGTACATATTAGTTAAGGCCACTTAATATAAAGTGGGACCATTCCCACTATTAACTTGTAACTTATTGTGCTTATATATATTGTGCTTATATTGTGATTATAAGGATAATGGCTGTTCATTATTACGTCAAAAGTGCATACTCTGCATGATCTTATTCTACATGCTTAATCCTACCTTAATATCTAAACTACTATGTTAATAACTATTAATAAGCAGCAAAGTATTAGAATATTGAGCTAAAAGGCTTAGTTAATGTTTTGTTAATAGCAAGTATTGTACCTTAAAATAAAGTGTTCAATTCAATTAGTTTACGTGTTTAGCGCCTTTCATAAATAATTATCGTTCCAAAGCAGCTCCACAAACAGGAGCACATCATTACATTACAGTTAGAATCAAGTTTGACTAAAGATGTTTAGCTAAAAATGAGGTTCTTGGTGATTTTAAAAGTACAAGTGCAAGCCATTAAGCATAATAAATAAATAAATAAATAAATAAATAAATAAATAAATAAAAATAAAGCAAAAGAAAACCAAATGAAAACCTCTCCCCTCTGATTATATATTGACGTATTATAAAGAGATAGGATGAACCTATGCGATAAACTGAATATTATTTAATTAATTGCCTTTTAAGAGCTGTTTCTTA
>NC_141036.1:54425000-54450000 GCF_052040795.2 Danio rerio
TTAAAACCATAACTTTATTCTATTCACTCCACAATGCACAAATCACTGCCTGAAGCTAAAGGGAAAGGCTAATGTGGCTGGACATTTGGCGCACCTAACGATAATAATAATTAAAAGTTATTTATATCTATAGCAGCTTTTGTAATGATTCTTTTTTTATTTTCATCACTATTTTAACGAGTATAACGTTACGTTTGTGAGACACTATTTGTTGTAGCGATAGCATGCTAACATTAGCTAACTGACTTTTGTTTGTTGTTTTGTGACAGAAAACACGCTCTGAACTGTCATCGTATGAAACCGGCCTTATTCAGCGTTCTGTGCGAAATTAAGGAGAAAACTGGTGAGTAGTGGTCATGCATTTTGTTTTTAAAAGCGGTAAATATAATAACCGCAACTTTTATAATTGGTTTAAAAGTTGGCAATGGATACAGCACAGGCGCCATGTTCTGCAAGAACAAAGCCAGACAGTGTATACCTCATAAAAATACAACAAACTCATTCATTTCAGTTATCTTAATTTTAGTAACACATCTTTGCACGCTGTACTTAATTTTAATGTAAACATATTACCATTTATGTGTAATAACTAGATTTGACCAGAGTTGTAGCCATTGAAACAAAAAGTCTTCCTTTTCTTTCCAAAAAATAAATAATAACAGTCCTTAGTATTTGCATGTCATACTGAAACATTTGCATGCGTTAAAATGTTATAAGTAATAAGAAAAAAATCCATAGTATTTGCATGTCATACTAAAATATTTACATGAGTTAAAAATGTAAAAGTTATACGAAATAAAACAAATTTCCAAAAGAAAAATACTCCTTAGTATTTGCATGTCATACTAAAACATTTGCATGCATTAAAATTTTATAAGTACTAATAAATAAAACAAATTTCCAAAAGAAAATTCATAGTATTTGCATGTCATATTTAAACATTTGCATGTGTTAAAATGTTAAAGTAATAAGAAATAAATCAAATTTCCAAAAAAAATAATAATCTATAGTATTTGCATGTCATACTGAAACATTTGCATGTGTTAAAATGTTATAAGTATTAAGAAATAAAACAAATTTCCAAAAAAAACATAGTATTTGCATGTCATATTTATACATTTGCATGCGTTAAAATGCTAAAAGTAATTAGAAATAAAACAAATTTCCAAAACTAATAATAATCTATAGTGTCATACTGAAACATTTGCATGCGTTAAAATGATAAAAGTAATAAGAAACAAAAAAATAATAAATACATAGTATTTGCATGTCATAGTAATTCTTAGTAATAAGAAATAAAACAAATTTCCAAAAAAATTCATAAGATTTGTATGTCATACTGTAACATTTGCATGCGTTAAATGTTATTAGTAATAAGAAATACCCCCCCCCCCCCCAAAAAAAAAAAAAATCCATAAGATTTGCATGTCATACTAAAACATTTGCATGTGTTAATGTTATAATAAGAAATAAAACAAATTTCCAAAAAAAAAAAATCCATAGTATTTGTATGTCATACAGAAACACTGGCCTGCGTTAACATGTTATAAGTGATAAGAAATAAACAAATTTCCCCAAAAAATAAATAATAATAATCCATAGTATTTGTATGTTATACTGAAACATTTGCTTGCCTTAAAGTGTTAAATTAAAATGCAATGTCTGAGGATTATGTGTCCATATCATGAAAACAGAATAGTCATTTCATCTCTCATATGTTCTCTATTATTGGCCTCACATTAGCAGTATAATCTCTAACCCGTTTATTTGGATTTGCTATCTCAATATTTGCATGTGTTAGGAAATCAGTACAACTTAAATTGTTCCAAATATTTGCCTTTAACTTCCTCCTGCATATCAACACAAGTGTTTTTTGCATGTAGCATCCTTTTATTTGCATGCACGAATTGAACAGTAATTGCGTAATGTGTTGATTTTACATGGAGGCTAAGTTTAGGAAATCCCATAAGGGGACTGAAATGTTTACTGTGATGGTTAGTAATTAAATGGCCTTGTGCCTAATGGAGTCTTTTAATTTCCGTGGTTTGGCGCGCTCTCTTACAGCCTGTGGTATTGCATGCTGTGTGTCATTAATCATGCGGTGCTTCCATGACCTATACACTGCTTATTCCACACCACTGACATGATACGTTGACCTTCACATTGTCAAGTACATAAAGAAAGCCTCTGCTTAATACAGTATTCACAGCAGAATAAAGCTGTACATAGGATTTTTGCAGTTTTCAAGCAGTGATGGCCCAGGAACTGTCGAAATGACTCATTCGGTCTAGTGTTTTGCCCTTGACCGGCGCTTTTAACCTTCATGTTGCTTAAGGGAGACTGAGCAGTTTAATGGAAATTACATCAAAATGGAAATTAGTGCTGTGTAATAAATCGAAAATCCGATTTCGATTTCGATTATGGCTTCTAACAATTATGAAAAACCGTTAATCGAGATAAACGATTATTCCATTATTTACCGCCCCCTGTCCAGTTGTCCTCACTTGTTGCTCTTAAAAGCGCGAAAGACCGCATGCTTATGTATGTGCGGCGTGCAGACAGTCAGAAGCATGCGGTCTGCACTTGGTCTCATTCGCACATTGTGACGAGCAGAGAGCACACACATCTAAAGTCATTAACGTGAGCGCTTTAATGTTCAAATAGGTGTCAAAACGCGGTGTTTAGTGATTATTCATATTAACCCTCATTTTGTAATAAACAAACGAGTTGAGAATCAAAAGACACGTGAAACCATTAAAGTGACAGAGCTGCCGCCTGTTATCATGATTAATAAAACAACAAGAAAATCCCTCTCTGCTCTTGACTGAAGACTTTTGTAGCTAAAGTGTTTTTCTTCTGGTGAAGATGCTAAAAGCACAGTTTGTTTCATATTTTTATTCTATTGTATTTATTTCTCTTTCCTTTGCAGGGAGGAAAATAATATATGCAGTTAAAGTCAGAATTATTAGCCCTCCTGAATATTAGCAACCTTTTCCCCACAATTTCTGTTTAATGGAAAGAAGATTTCTGAACATAATAGTTTTAATCATTCATTTCTAATAACCGATTAATTTTATCTTTGCTATGATGACGGCTCATAATATTTTAGTAGATATTTTTTTTAAATACAAACATTCAAATTCAAAGTGTGATTCAAAAGCTTAATTAGGGTAATTAGGCAAGTCATTATATAACAGTAGTTTCTTCTGCAGACAATCAAAAATATATATTGCCTAAAGGAAAAATAATATTGACCTTAAAAAAGGTTTCAAAATATTTAAATTTGCTTTTATTCTAGCCAAAACAAAAGGCAAGGCAAGGCAAGGCAAGTTTATTTATATAGCACATTTCATACACAATGGCAATTCAAAGTGCTTTACATAAACAATAATAAAAGAAACAAGTAAAATAAAAATAAAAACAAATAATAAAAATGCGTAAAAACAAAACAAAACATAAAAACAGGTAAAATATGATATAAAAGAATGAAGAAGAAGAGAAAAACATGATAATGAGCACAGTGCTCATCCAGTAAAGGCACAGCTAAACAGATGTGTTTTCAGTCTTGATTTGAATGTGCCTAATGTTGGAGCACATCTGATCATTTCTGGAAGCTGATTCCAGCAGCGAGGGGCATAGTGGCTGAAAGCTGATTCACCCTGCTTTGACTGAACTCTTGGAACTTCTAGTTTATATGATCCTAATGATCTGAGTGATCTGTTAGGTTTGTATTCAGTGAGCAAATCTGTGATGTATTTAGGTCCTAGGCCATTTAGTGATTTATAGACCAGTAATAATACTTTAAAATCTATTCTGAATGTAACTGGCAGCCAAAACAAATAAGCCTTTCTCCAGAAGAAAAATATTAGAGGAAATACTGTTAAAATTCCTTCCTCTGTTAAACATCATTTGGGAAATATTTATTTTAAAAAAAATTCTCAGTAGTGCTAATAATTTTGACTTCAACTAATAATTGTTTGGAATAATTGTGATTACAAGTATGACCAAAATAATCGTGATTATGATTTTTCCCAAAATCGAGCAGCGCTGATGGTAATTAATACTGGCATGACCATATCAGTTTCACTATTTGATACATGCCATTCTTTCTTACTGTGAAATCAAAAATTAAGCTTTGGCCTGGGATCTCATATGATTGACAGATTGATCTTGTAAGTTGTTGTATTTTGTAAATATAATATTTTTGAATATTCATTAATGGATTTCCATTTTTAGGTCTTTCCATGAGAAATGTTCAGGAGGAGGAGCCTCCTGACCCACAGCTCGTACGATTGGACAACATGCTGCTGGCTGAAGGTGTAGCCGGGCCAGAGAAAGGGGGCGGAGCCGCAGCGGCAGTATCTGCTGCGACCAGCTCTGGCGGGATGTCCCCTGACAGCTCATTGGAACACTCCGACTATAAAAGCAAGTTGAGCCAAATTCGGAACATTTACCACACAGAGCTGGAAAAATACGAGCAGGTACATATTGTTGACATTGTGCTAGGTAGCCACGCCCTCAGGGAAATCTCATTGGTTCAAAATCCTGCTTTACAAAATTGTAAATACTGTGCAACAGTCAACGCTTTTTTTGTTGATATATTTTTCCTGTTCTTTCTTTTTCTTGTTAAAGTCTTATTAAAATCAGCTGTTAAACAGTCATTATTAAACTAAAACAGCTAGTTATTATTTATTGTTTAAAAGTTGTTAAAAACGAAACAAACCTCCTGGGTGAAACATTTTCAACTATTTTTTAAACCCAAAAAAGTACTTAAAAACTTCACAAAAGTACAAGAAAAGACAAATGGACAGCACTGTATACTTAATAGAGTTAATGGAATGATCTAATTAAAAATAGAAAAACAGTAATTGAAGTAGTTTTAGTAAGACTTTTATTGCATATTTTTAAGTGTTTCATGGTTGTGGCTGAGGAATTATCTGAGAATTCTTTCTGTTCACTAGTTGGTGCAGATTTCTCTGCAGCATCATGGGTAAATTATTTTAAAGGATCAGTTGAAGTAGGGGCTAAGGTGCTATCCCACAGTAAGAAGGTTGCTGGAAGTCTTCCTGTGTGGAGTTTGCATGATCTCCCCATGTTTGCTTGGGTTTCTCCCAAAGTCCAAAGACATGCACTGTAGATGAATAAGCTGAATTAGCCGTAGTGTGTGTGTGTGTGTGTGTGTGTGTGTGTGTGTGTGTGTGTGTGTGTGTGTGTGTGTGTGTGTGTGTGTGTGTGTGTGTGTGTGTGTGTTTGTGACATATCAGGACACAAATCTGCATATTGACATGGGTATGACACGGGTATTACAAAAAGGAGGTGAAATATGAGGACATTGGTGACATCCTCTTTTCTCAAAATGCTTATAAATCCTACAGAATGAGTTTAATCAGAGAGTAAAGCTGCACACAGTCTCCTGTGATGGTTGGGTTTAGGGGTGGGGTGAGGTGAGGGCAATACTATATACAGTATGGACAGTATAAAATTAATGGAAACCTATGTAGTGTCCCCACTTTTCACAAAAACAAACGTGTGTGTGTGAATGAGAGTTCAATTCAATTCACCTTTATTTGTATAGTGCTTTTACAATGTAGATTGTGTCAAAGCAGCTTCACATAGAGGATTATAGTGAATTGAAACAGTGTAGTTCAGTTTTCAGAGTTTAAGTTCAGTTTAGATTAGCTCAGTTTAGTTCAATGTGTTTTAATATTCACTGCTGGGAGTCCAAACACTGAAGAGTAATCCATCGATGTGCGGCACTACAAGTCTCGAACTATGCTAAACTAAACTAAACTAAACTAAACTTGACCAATGGGCCAAAGTGAAGGAAAAAAAACCTCAGGAGAAACCTGGCTCAGTTATCATGACCATTTCTCATATGGCAAAATGTCTTGTGGAGAGTTGCAGTCTCACACAGAGTGTATGAGTGTTTCCCAGTACTAAGAGTTGTATTCTCAGTGCTGGCGTTTGAAAGGGCGTCTGCTGTGTTAAACATATGCCGCAATAATTGGTGGTTCATTCCACTGTGGCAACCCCTGATAAAGCAGTGACTAAAAGATTGATCGTTTCAGCGGAAATATATACAGTTGCAATCAGAATTATTAACCCCCCTGAATTATTAGCCCCTCTGTTTATTTTTTCTCTCATTTCTGTTTAACGGAGAGCAGATTTTTTCAACACATTTCTAAACATAATAGTTTTAATAACTCATATCTAATAACTGATTTATTTTATCTTTGCCATGAAATAATATTTGACTAGATATTTTTCAAGACACTTCTATACAGCTTAAAGTGAGATTTAAAGGCTTAACTAGGTTAATTAGGTTAACTAGGCAGGTTAGGGTAATTAGGCAAGTTATTGTATAATTATGGTTTGTTCTGTAGACAGTCAAAAAAATATAGCTTAAAGGGGCTAATAATTTTGACCTTAAAATGTTTTTTTAAGAAATTAATAACTGCTTTTATTCTAGCCGAAATAAAACAAATAAGACTTTCTCCAGAAGAAATATATTATCAAACATACTGTGAACGTTTCCTTGTTCTGTTAAATATAATTTGGGAAATATATATAAAAAAAAGAAAAAACAATTTAAAAAGGGGGCTAATAATTTTGATTGCAACTGTATCTAGCACTGATTAACAACCTCATAGTGCACAATAGGTTTACCTGAGTTCTTACAAATCAATGTCCTATGAAATTGAGAATAGAGAAATTGAACGGAAACCAGACTGTTGCACTATCCGCTTGTTAAGTGGTGACAAATGAGATACTGTTTCAGGGTCCAAACCACGACTCGGCTGCATTGAGAAAATATTTGTTTATGACTAGGGCCAGATGGAATCTGCTGACATTTTTTGCTATTTCCGCTGAGAATTTTGGTAAAAATCTGCAGATTTCTGCATTATTTTGGGAGTATCATAACTAAAACCTTAATTTGTGAAATAAAAATAATATCTTTTTAACTTTTATTCAGTGTTTAAAATGCAAATCCAATTAGATTCACTTTATTTGGCAAACAAATCAAGTCTCTCATATCTCTACTAGAAGACAGAACATATTACTTTACAAACTGCATTGTACATAAATCAGATAAACATTTTCCTATTAGTCAATAATATTACTGTAATTAATAAAAAAACGGAATAAATATAGATTTACACAAATTTACTCACATTTAAGTTAATAAACAGAAATAATGATGGGCTGAAAATCTGCTGAATTCAGCGCGCACAGATTCCGTGTGGGCTTATTTATGACCACTTTTTAGTCCTATCACACATAAACCTCCCTGGGCTTAGTGGCCACACAAGTGAACAGCACATTTTAGCTCTGAGGTAGCTTTTTAAAATACTTTGAATGTTTTATATTTTGTTACAGACATACAGTGTTATCCTGCTTTGCAGCATATGAAATGTCCCAGACACGAACTTTCCAAAATAGAGAAATTATTATTTTTTTTTAACTTTCTGACAGTCAAAACATGATCAAAATTTTTTAATGTTAAATATGCATTAAAAACAGTCAGGAAAAAGTGTTTGATGTAAATTCGGACCACGAGTCCACATATATGGACACCATTTTTTTCTAAAAGTACATCTTATCAAAAGATGATACTTAAGGCCTGTGCACACTGAGACGTTTTTTTGCTCGCGTTTTCCGTCGACGTTTAATACCTTGTGACTAAATAAAGGGCGTCAATGCCATCATGCACACCAACGTGCAAAACGCCAGGCGCAAAAGCGGCATTTTAAAAAACACGCCTCATGCTGTTTTTTTTGTTTTGACGTGCCGTGTCAAAACCTCCACGAATCAGATTGATACTTTTGTTCACGTGCACGGAGCTGCTAAAGTTACAGTAAACAGCACTTGGAGGCGCTCAAGAGCAAAACAGTCGATGTGAGCGCACATTGAAAAAGATGCCCTGAAGCGATATAAACGTTTAGCTGCTTATTGCTCTCGTGAACACTAATAATTTCTTCATCGCTAGAGCTACAGCTGCAACATCCATGCTTGTTCGAGTTACCAGTAACTTTAACAACAAGCGTGTGAACTTCCTCTCCTCCTCTTCTTCTGTGTTATAAGCGGGTGTCAGAAGCTTAAAGTTGCGTAGCGCCATCTAACGTCAAGGAGTGATTTTGCATACTCTTCAGCTTGACGCCAGTGATAAGCGCTTGGGTGTGAATCAAGTGTGCCGCAAGCCTACGTTTGAGTGAAGGTTTCGGCCGTGAGATCGCCCCCTGGGGGCTGGCTGCAGTACAAGTCATAAAGCCCACCTCCTCCGTGTTAATGAAGGAGACTTGAGCCCAAATAAAAAAAAATATTACACTTGCAATAAAATGTCCCGAAAGATAGTTCTGGTCGATTAAGGCACTGGTTATTGTGCTGAAATAGGTGCAGATCTTCATTTTTGTAAACAGTTTGTTTTTAGCAGTAATTTAATGCTGGGCGTGTCATCGTGATTGACAGCTGTGATTGACAGTTTCTCAAAGCGCGGCGTCTGAGCTTCGGCAGGAGACTGAAGTAGACTGAAGTGTTATTATTCGATTTCTGTGTTATTTTACCATGACAAAATGAGTTCAGCAGTAAACTATAGTTTCTGACATACATGATCCTGGTGGAACTCTGTTTATTCGCTAAGTTCAGGGCTTTTTTCGGGCTTTATTAGTTTGCTGATACACGCCTAGCCACCCAGATAGCAAAACACAGTTCCGGCTAGATTCTCGCCTGCCGGAGACTTATCTCTTAGAGCTCAGACTGACTAATGTTACCTCTGCTGGACCTACTCCGGATGCCTGGACTCACTACCCAATTCCAGCCCGAGTCAATCGAGCCAGATGCGGCGGCCGAGCGAGCAGGCGCTGCCGCATGCGAGCCGGAATCAGCCCGCGACGCCGCGAGTAAGTTATGCGCTGCGGCCTGGAGCTGGCGTGATTGAATATATAAAACCCTCATATTTGTTAACGTTATTACATCCATTTGTGTTGATATGACAGCAAACGCATGCTGAGAAGTTCGGGGGGCCTGGTTGATTTTACATAAAGCGTTTGGTTGGAAGCTCGACTCTGCTCATTTTCGCGGCTCCTCCTCTGGCTCCATCAGACAATCCTTCTGCGCATGTCTGGCTCCAATTTCAGCAGTCTTTTGCGACAGTTTGTGCCCGTCAAGCAGGCGTTTTGCCCTCAAGGCGTTCAATGGGAAAAAGGGCTGTCGCGTCGTCCATATTTTTTACAGTCATTGGTGTGAATATAGAAAAACGTCTCGTAAAACGCTGACGATAAACGTAAACGAAAAGCGTCCCGGTGTGTAGGAGCCTTTAGGTTTTTATTCTAATTAGGTTCCAATAAGCACAAATAGCAAAGAGAAATAAATAAAATGCATGTAAAAAAACACCTTGGGCCTTTAGAGGTTAAAGTGAATTTTATATAAAAGCATGGTGTACACAACAGTCTCTGGACTTGCTGCATCACAGACACCAATATTTAAACAGTTTATAAAAAATGTATCACTTTCTGGCCAACAGATATTAGGCATGGGTATATATTTATATTGCGATTGGGATTTTCGAAAGTATTACGACGCTTTGTAAACATTTATTAATACCATTTATTGAGTCTCCCCATTCAGTTTGTTATAGCGCTTGGACCCAGAAGCCGCTTCTTGAGATGTCACACTTAATAAGTGGATTGGTCTTGTTTTTTTATTATTATTCATTTGTTTATTTATTGTTTTGGTCCATTTGCACTGCCTTTTTTTTTAATTAGGACAGAAAACGAAAGTTTAAAGCACTTTGACGTGAGAAAACACTATCTAAATGTCCTCCAACTGAAAGGAGTTACTAATCTTCATGCTGTTCACAGGCCTGCAGTGAGTTCACTACCCATGTTATGAATCTGCTGAGGGAGCAGTCTCGCACCCGGCCGGTGTCTCCACGTGAGATCGAGCGCATGGTGGCCATCATTCACCGCAAGTTCAGCTCCATTCAGACGCAGCTCAAACAGAGCACCTGTGAAGCCGTCATGATTCTACGCTCACGGTTTTTGGACGCCAGGTGACGTCTGCATGCTAATGTTATTGTCTGCCTTCATTTTTTTTCAAACATAATTTTTTATCATTATGATTATTATTTATATTATTTATATATTGCTATAGAGTGGAGGAACTATGATATAGGCTTTTCGAAGATTGCAAATAATGAGCTCTGTGTTTAAACACTGTTTATTACAATAACACATTTTGTCCAACTGGATAATCCGCTCACAAAAATACATATTTTAGCACTTTTGGATCTTAAATGCTAACGCAAGAATTGAAAAGCTAACATTAGCCTATAAACGGACTACAGTGCTTTCGGGGCGCTCGCCTGTGACATTAGCACCGCCCTGCTACAGACAACACTTCAAGCTTATTTTTACTAACATGGTTTAAGATTTACTCTCTCGGTTTATTATATTATAATCCACGCTATATATTATAAACAAATAAATATGCAAAAACACAGGCCTACGTGCATTTTGGATAGTTTTTTAGGTGAGAAATACATTTGTTTTGCTTTACGGTTGTTGTAAAAGCTTTAAAACTGTATGTATAAATGTGCCTACATAGTATTATCTTAAGACATATTTAAATAAGTGTATCGCTCGCGTGCACACAGCCCGCTTACCTTGTAATAGATGACAGAAATGAGGCGTGAGAGACAAGTTTATCCAATGCCTGCAAGTTCCATTAAGGATAGAGAACAACATTCGAAAAGCAGTCTATACATTCACATTTGCTATAGGAGTGAAAATATTTCAGTTATGACCGGGTTAAATGTGATTAGATTAAGAAAAACCCCCAAAAAGAAACACTTGATCACGTTAAAAAGACAGTTAATATGTACTTTTACACATTTATTCACACGTTTGCATTACTGAGAGCAGGAAAGAGACAGGCTGCCCTGGTGTCCGTGATATCGTTTAATTAAAATAAATGATCAGCAAATTAATATGTCTTGACAGTCTTTACAAGTAAAGCCATTATCTACTCACATTATAAATTACCAATTAAAAGAATACTACAAACTATAAAATACTATGAAAATACTTAAACAACAACAGACAAATCCAAATGCCCAACGCAAGCGAGCTTTGTTCCAGACCAGTTCAGTTTGATGACGTATCGTGTCTCCAACACCGCCTGTAGTCCCATTTAGCAACTTGTTAGCAACCGTCTTTTTAAAGATGCGTAGCTGATTTAAAAAATCAAGAATGTGATGTAACTGATATGTTTTATGTCGTAGAATAATACGTGAAAGGATATTAAGTTTGTGTTAGCCACAGACCTTATTTAATCGATTGAACTGATATCCCATTGAAAAAACCCGATGACTTCGGGACGAGAGAACCAGAACTGCTAAAATGCTAACTCGCTTTTGGATTTTCGCGTACAGATTGACGTCTTAGTTCCTCCACTCTATAGCAGCTGCATCATTTTGGTTATTATATATCAATATGACCATCTAGTAGAATTAAAAATAATAATATTAGTGCTGTCAAACAATCGTAGTTGATCACATCCAAAATTATGACCAAATAGTTGTAATATTAATATGTAGTACATGAACTGTAAAATTGCAGTACAAATATTGATTTATTTATTTATTTTCAGACTTGATTGTTTTTATTATTAAATGACATTATTAAATTGATAAAACTGCTAATAAAATAAGAAATATTACTTGAATCTATTAAGAATATGTTAATAATTATGTACATGTACATTACAGCTGTCAGATAACAATGCTAATATGTATGGCAATTATGTTTTCATTTTAAAACATTGAGTCGTCAAACGTTTATTTTGGCATTTGTCATAAAATATGTTTATGTTGACAAGGCAAGTATTAGATTGTTTTAGACAAGTACTAGTAGTGGCTCGGATAATTCAATTATTCAGTAAATTTTTTTAAGGCTGGTTGTCGCCACCTATTGGTTAAACAATTGATACAACTTTCGTTTTGAGCATCAAGTTGGATTAAACGGTGAGTATAGTATTCACCATAAACAATGTTTATATCTGAACTAATAGATCGTCAAATGTTTATTTTAGCATTTATCATAAAATATATTTATGTTGACAAGTCAAATATTAGATTGTTTTAGACAAGTACTAGTAATGACTTCAATAAGTCAGTAATAATAATTGAATGATTCATTTATTCAGTGAATTTTTAAGGCTGGTTGTCGCCACCTATTGGTTAAACTATGTAATTGATTCAACTTTCATTTTGAGCGTCAAGTTGGATTAAACATACGAGATGCAGAATCAGACACTCAAGACTTGCACACGCATATTTATTGAAAGGGGAAGAAAAACCTATTTGTGACTTGTGTAAAAACATTTTGACGATAAAACATTTTAACAGAATGTGCATTTTTAAATGATAATAGAAAACGTTTTTATTTAGGAAATATTTAAAGTGAAATGTTTGAAAAGGTGCCTTCTGGAGCACTTAGAATATTTATGCTTAATCAAACTAAAAGATTGTATCTGACTGTTTTAGTGTTGTTGCTACTTGTATACTTTTTGTTGTTTTTATTTACAAAGTATGTTTGTTAAGAAACTGTTTTGATTTTATGATTATATATTGTATATTTATTAGTAAATGTTTTACCATGAATATAGCCAATGCTGCTGATATGGCATTAAAACCTAAACAAATAAAGAAATAAGTTGTAATAAACTGTGAGTTTAATATTCACCATAAACCATGTTTATATCTGAACTTTTAAGTGGCCAAATGTTTATTTTGACATTTATCTTAAAATATGTTTATGTTGACAAGGCATAATAATTTTAGACAGCAATTTTTTTACTATTACATTTTCTTCCTTTTATCAGGCGTAAGCGGCGTAATTTTAGTAAACAGGCCACAGAGGTTCTGAACGAGTATTTCTATTCACACCTCTCGAACCCTTACCCGAGTGAGGAAGCCAAAGAAGAACTGGCCAAGCAGTGCAGTATCACTGTGTCTCAGGTATGAACTCCTTTATCATTTATGTACTCTGTTTGATAGGCTTGTTTTCCTCGAGTCTTTAAGAGGAGCATGGCTCTCGTTGCACTACTGGAGCGTCCAGTCATCAGATACATATCGCTTTCATTTTGGCTCTGAAATCATAACAGGTGTCCAACTGGTTTGGCAACAAGAGGATTCGCTATAAGAAGAACATTGGGAAATACCAGGAAGAGGCCAATCTGTATGCCATGAAGACAGCCTTAGGGGCGACACAGAGCGAAGATTCACCCCACACTCCAAACTCCACTGGTTAGTTAAAGCCCAAAGTATTTTTCACTGTTATGGATAAACGTCTAGTAGTGTCTCACAGTACAAACGGTTTAGATACCATTACGGTTTTTAAGTCACGGGTCAGACCATTTTTCAGCAAAAAAGGGAGGAGACAAATGTAATTTGCTTTACATTTAATACATAAACAGTTTGGCTATAACATAACTTATAACCTGTATTTTTACTAAACACAAAGAAATAACCAGCTGAATAAATAAATTATTAAAGTAAAATATTAAATACTGTGAAAAATAATCTTTGCTACTGTTGCTGATAATGCTAATTGTATAAATTTTACATTATAATCTTGTACAACAATACATCATATTTAGTTTTTTGTCCGTTTCTAATAATGATTCAGTCACTCACTCATAAACATTTTAATTACGAGATTTATCATTTTGAAGAATTATTCATTGATTTTTTAAAATTATTTTTTTAAGGCTGGCTGTTGCCACCTATTGGTTAAACAATGTAATTGTTACAACTTTTATTTTGAGTGTCATGTTGAATTAAACGGTGAGTTTAATATTTACCATAAACCTCAGTGTTATATCTGAACTATAAACTGAAAGAAATTATAATAACTCAAAATTATACTGGCTGAGAAGACTGAATCTCTTTTTTGGTCAAATGCAGCCCCTCAAGAATAAATAAACATGCAAATTACGATTATTTATAATTAGGGTTGCATGGGGATTTCGATTGAGATGGCATTCTTTTAATAATTAAATGTGCAGTTATACACTGAACGCATTCAAGCAGGCTAAACAAGTAGTGGCAGAAAGCACCTAAATAACCTAAGAAATAATTTGAGCGCCATAAAAACTTTTTATTCATCGATATACTTCAGAGCGAAGCCAAAATGCATTCAAACTAGGGCTACACGATATTGCAAAAATCTGAAATTGCAATATTTTATTTTTCTGCAGTTCATATTGCGATATTGATCACAGTTTTAACAGATAAAATGAATAGCACTATTTGAAACGAATAAATAATTTTAGGACAAATTTGGATGATAATAGGATGATTTTGTAGTGGACGCATCTGCGTAAAATGTAATAAACCAAATCACAAGCAGTGATAAATACAGTAAAGCAAAATTACAAATGAAACAAATGCTTTATGGGTTTTCTGTGAGTCTAACAGCATTCAGGTGCACAAACTGATCCAATAAATGTAAAATAAATAATCTTCATTGCATATATAATGCACATAAATACAATTAATGTGTCTTGAAGTTGCTAAAAGTTTAATTACCTGTGCCTGAATGCTTTAAACTGGCTTGAAACTAGGGTTATCGCCGATGATCTATCGACATCAGGATGCTGAGCCAACATCGCAATCCTCCGCCCCACCCCGCAGCAACCCGGTTGCGAAAAACACACAGTCAGGCCCTGTTTACACCAATACGTCTTAGTTTTGGCATTTTAGAAATAAAACGATCCACATTCACACTGGGGTTTTACCTAGCATTTCTGAACAGCCCTCCATTCACACTATACCTCTGAAAACGCACATCACGTGACCACACACACATACACACACTCTGGCATGTGCTGCAGCAGCATATGTACATGTCTGAGCTCCGGGCAGTCAGCGAGTGCTTTGAGCAAAACCCCAGAAAGCAGTGCACAATAGACAGTTTATCAAGGATGTACCGCTGGATCGCCTCTCACTATAAGTGTTAAACGTGATATTTAATTAATCTTGTCTCTATCTAAGGACGCTTCAGTCTTTTGAATCTAACAGGTATT
This sequence comes from Danio rerio, assembly GCF_052040795.2. NCBI lineage: Eukaryota > Metazoa > Chordata > Actinopteri > Cypriniformes > Danionidae > Danio > Danio rerio. The sequence continues at coordinate 54,440,085 of NC_141036.1, forward strand.
GTCACAGCGTCAGTACACTGCTTCTTTCACGCTTGTACTTAGTAATTTTAGGGAAACCTCAGACACTTTTGGTTGGTAAAACAGGTGCACAATCAGCAGGAACCAACCAAGTTTGTCGACGCCATTACACAGATCACTTTGCCTGTTCATGCCAGAGTACCACGGAAAAAAGAGATTGCAAGTGGCCATTTGTGTGTAACTTTTCTTTATTTATTTATTATTTGATTACTTATGGGTAAAACAAAGACCATGCGGGTCAGGTAGTTGAAACGGTAGGCTACAAAAAATAAATTTGTTATAAATTAATTAATTATTTATAAATAATAAATACACTGCCACCTAGGACAACGATGCCATCGTCCATCGTGATGTTTCACATTAGACATTGGTCGACATCCCCCAACCCTACTTAAAACGTGTACACAGTCACAGGCTTTAAAACACATGCAAATGTTACAATTGTTTGATAACTTTATGGTTATACTTTGTAATTACTCCACAATCACGTGTGTTTTTAACTCCTGCTCCACTTTTATCCTGATTTGACATTGCAGATTCTGCAGTGTGACTATTGTGAATGACTATTGATGCTAAAACTGTATATTGTGCAGCCCTAATTCATGCATGTGATTTCAATGATAGGGGAAGGAATCTCTCTGTGATTGTTATGAAGTTAGAAACGACTCTTTAACACCTCTCTCTCTCTCTGTCCTCCAGGCTCAGGGTCGTTCTCTCTGTCAGGATCAGCTGACTGCTTTCTAGGGGTTCCACCAATGAACGGCGAGCAGCCTCCGTATCACATGGGAGCTCAGGTGCAACTCTCTTTTGTACTGCATCTGTGCATGTCTTCATCTCTGTTGTGCTTGTGTGGTGTGTGTGAGTCTCCGGCTCAGTAACATGAGAGATCATGATAATATCACTCTTTATTTTAGAGTTAGAGATCACAATTCACCCTCAATTCTAAATAGACAACAAAGTAATTGTTAATAATAATAATAGAAAAAAAAGTTATTTACTCAAGGTTCTAATAAAAGGTTGATGATAATAATTTGAATAGAAAAATAATCTCAGCTTAAATGATTTAGTAACTTATAAATACTGTATTTCTCATTACTGGATGAAAAATAATTTTTGATCAAATTCTTAAACTTATTATTAAGCGGCCAATGCATTTACATTTTCATGACAACCCACTGTTGTAACAATGCAATTCCTGCTACTTTCACCCACAATTCTAAATAGACAACAAAATGATAATTAAAACAAGATTGTGACAAAATTAAAATTGCTGCATTCTATTTATCATGATAATAATATTGTGGCGAGGGGGCGTGGCCGAGAGCCGTGGGAACGGAGACTGCCGTCTAAACCAAAACAAACAGACGGCAGGTCCGTCAAACTGAAAGCAAAAGTAAAATATGTCCGGGCCCGGTCCTCTCTCAGCTTCCTCTGCCATCGTTCCTCCTCATATAGTCCAGAGCTCCTTCCATGGGATTCATTCCGTTCCCACGGCTCTCGGCCACGCCCCCTCGCCACAAATATTAATACATAAATCATTTTTAATAATCTCAGCTTAAATAAATGAATCAATAACTTATTTTTAGTCACAAATGCAATTACATTTTAATGTACTACTGGTGTATCAATATAATTGCTGCAACTTTCATTTGAAGCATTAGGTTGCCTTTAAAGGTGCAGTATGTAAGTTTGACACTCAGTGGTTCAAGTAGGTATTGCATGCCTGGTTCAAAATACACATAAGCACAGGTTGCCAGATTGACGACACCAACAGGTGCAAGCCTGACTATCGAGCCTAAAGGTTGATTTAAGTCGTGTTTTCAATAAAAGCAGCAGCATGCGATAGAAGGATTATTTTCCATATTAAAATTAGGTTTTGTCCTAACCAAAACCTGAAATTTATAATTTAGAAACGGCTTTTATTTCTTGCTGCTGAACAACAGATCACCTCCGGTACACCTCATGTGCTTTATTCAGTGTTAAATGTTGATAATGTGAGTTCAAATGCCAGTTTATGTCATATTTATTGTCTTACTACTGAAGCAGCAGCAGCAGATAGTTCACCTCAGATCTTGAATATGAAATAAACTGTTTGAAACTGAACTTTATGGGCCCTATTATACACCCGGCGCAATAAGGCGCAAGACGTGTTTCCTCGACTTGTTGCTATTTTCAGCCCAATGCAACCTTAATTTTCCGGTTTTCCGCCATGTTGTTTAAATAGCTAATCCATTTGCGCCACTTTTTTGGCTCATGGATGTTTTGGTCTAGAAAAGAGGTGTGTTAAGGCAAATTGTGTGTGTGTTGCTATTTTGAGGAACTAAAATAGAGCTGAAAGCAGGTATTAGAGCCAGCGCAGAGTGCGTTAGTTGTGCGCCTCGCTGCTTAAAACATGCAGGATGTACAGCAATACACAAATATCTTTACAAATGAAAAAGAATTAAAGGATGAAAATAATACAAAAATTATTATTTTCTACATAAACATAAGAACCACCTGTCCACCTGTCTGGTTTTTAACCATATGGGGCAAAGCACGTGAGATATATAACTATTTTTTGACCACACTTCATTATTATTGTTTATTTATTCAATTGCTGGAAATTAGAACTGAATTTAGAAATAGTTTAGAAACAAATCCTAACAAACTAAATGAATTATGTAGGCTAATGGCTGTCTGTGCGTACAACATGTTTCCTTATCCACGAAAGAGCGAAATGGAAATGGAAAGGCAGAATAGAGGAGGCTCATTTTATTCTCGCACTGCATATGACCTGTTTAACCGTTTTCTCACTAGTGAAGCGTTCAGTTTTTATACTTACAAAGTCCACCATGTAAATAGCAAATGCGCTATGGCGCGACGCAACTGACTTAAAGGTAATGGGAGATGAGATTCTGATTGGTTTATTTTCAAAACACACCCAGAACTCATTAAGAGAAGAGCGTATTTTTCCGTCCTTAAAATGGCAAAAGTGGATTCAAGACGCTTTAGATTTTGCACCCACATCGTTACAATAGAGCCCTAAAACTGTGACTTAACAAATATCAGTAATTCAGCATCTACATTTCATATAGTTAAAGAAGTTTATTTTGTATTAATCAGATTGTAAACATTACCATTTTGTTGGAGTGCAGTAAGTGCACTATTCTGTGCTTCTGAATGGCTGTATTTACATTTCTGTCATGTTTCATCTGGTGCAAACAACCAAATTGCTTATCACTGCAAATCTCGTCTCATAGCGTGTTGTTAGGACACTTAGTTACAATGTAACCTGCTCACATAATGTTTGCATTTTAAATATAACATATTATTTGGTAATTAATAACCACCTCATGTGAAACTGAATCTGCATCTCATTTCAGAGGCTGTTATTGTCCTCTGGAGGGCGCATTTCGGTCACAGACGCATGCTTTGAGAGCGTTCCTGACTGAATCAAATATGCTGTTTTCCACCAAGTCATCCCGGCATACTGGAATATAATTGGCTAAACTGGCATTGATCGGGTTAAAGGGACCAAAACAAATTATTCCAGCATGTAACGCACATTTTCGAACCAGAAAATCTGACTTTAGCATTGTTTATCAGATAAACAAGAGTGTTCTCTTAGCATATTTCTTAAATATCTACAAACATATTATATTATGTTTATTAGGGTTGGGCATCTAAGCTATAATGCCGATCCGATACGCATCTCGATACAAAGAATACGATCCGATATATTAGCGATACATTTGTGACATATTGCAATGCAACACGATACGATTCACACCCATATCACGATACGATGCGATATTTTAGCACTAACTAATTAGATCAAGTTTATGAGATGATGTGAAAGAGGATGCTGTGCCATTGAATGAGTTTGATTATTTATAAACCAAGCAAAACCAAGACTTTTTTTACAAACTGGCTTTTCTCTCAGAGCCAGAGTGTCAGTTTACAGTAGAGGGCCATTTTAGAACATATAGCACATATTATTTAAGTAATTTCAAGATAAACAATGTATACGTGCAATATATATTAAAAAATATATATATTTGCACTCTTTCAACATAAAGGTTTACCATTGCACAACAAGAATTGTGATTTAACTTTTCAACTATGAAAACAAGTTTTACAAAGATATATTTTGCCACCGATTATTCAAAACTTAAGGTGGTGAACTAGCAGTGTTATGCTGCTTTGAAACATCACTGTCACTGTAAACAACAGGCTAATAAAAATATAACAAACCAGCAATCTTCTTGCTGTGAGGTGGTCAAACTACCCACTGTGCCACCGTGACACCCATTATTTTTATCATTATTATTATTAATATTATTATTATTATTATTATAATTAAATAAAAATTAACAGGAGGAGGTGTTTAAAACCTTCGTTCTCCGTGACACTAGGCTGAATATCTTTGCAGATGAACAATGCAATAGTATCCGTTATTGGCGTAGAGCGCACAAAACTGTTGCGCACGGAAAAAAAAACTTGCAATGCTTTTCTCACCACTTTTGGAGCTGGTTGAAGCAGTGCGAAAGCCGGGGATGCAGGAACACTGGAAGATGCTTTCACAACAACACCGTGGCGCCGCTTCAAGTGAGATTTCAGATTAGTCATACTGCCCGCGTATTTTACAGATGCGCGGCACATTTTGCAAATTGCATCTGTCCTGTCATGTCGTCCATCATTTAATCCATAATGTTGCTTGCCATACTTTAGATTTAAAACTCAGTGAGGAATAAAATGTTTGTTTTGCTTCTCGCACTTTCTGAGGGCGCTCCACTTGCTTCATCCGCACACCTGATACACTGAGTTGTAGTGTAAGTGTACACATCCGCAAATCCGTTGCTAAGGCTTACTTTATGTAGGTCGATTAAATTATGCGCCAAAAACAGGTTGACAACTCTTGTCAATAAATAAAAAATACATTCTATATTAAAAATATAAGCTGTATCTCGGAAAAATCGATGCATCTCGCAAAAACCGATGCATCTCGATTTGCTTCCAAAATTTCATTCATCCTCTGCTGCTCCACCGATGCACTCGCATCGTGCACGCGCATGACCGCGTATCGATACATATCGGTTAATCTTCCCATCCCTAATGTTTATGCTTTAGAAGAGTCAAAAACTTACATGCAGCACCTTTAAACAGTGATTTTGATCAGTAGACATCAGTGTGGATATCCAAATTACAAATGTTTTTCCCAGAACTTCTGTGACAATTCGAATGCTTGTAACAGAAGTGTAAATGCACAAATCATGGTCATTTAGAAGGATTATTAATTAATGGAGAATGCAAGCTTGTAACAATTAATGTGCAGCTCTAAATGGAGGCAATGATGTGGTTTTGTGTTTGCTTTGCTAAATGTCCTTTTCCTCTCTCTCTCTGGTAGGACGCTCAATCGCGCTTCTCAGAAAGACTGTATATTACCAGAGAGAGCCGGGTGAGGAGCTCAGTTCATGCATGCCTGCGTCTGCGGTCCATCAGTCTCGCTTTTTCACTCACACACTGCAATGATTCACTTTCTGTGTTGATTATAATTATGGCTTATTCACATTAAGAGCCGCGTGTGGAGTGGTATGACTTTTAATGAGAATGCTTTAACATAAGTGAACAAAGTATAACCTCCTTTTGAGGTCATTGCAGATTTTATACTTACTATTTTTATTATTATTGAGTATTGATTGTGTGATACTGATTTTGATAAATGGTTTTACTTTAATAAGTGAATACATTAGTCTACATTTAAATTAGGTAAAAATCTTTCATCAATGTTTTCTAATTTTGTTTCTAACTTTCTGTGAACTACTAAAATGTAGGATACTGTATATCTTGTAATAATCATGTATGAGGAATAGTGCTGGGCAAAGATTAATCACATCCAAAACTAAAGTTTATTTTGACATAATATGTGTGCATTATATATATATTTCTCATGTATTCACTCACCGGCCACTTTATTAGGTACACCTTACTAGTTCCGTGTTGGACTCCTTCTTGCTTCCAGAACAGCCTTAATCTTTCGTGGCATAGATTCAACAAGGTACTGAAAATATTTCCCAGAGATTTTGCTTCATATTGACATGATAGCATCACACAGTTGTCGACTGCACATCCATCTCATTTCCACCACATCCCAAAGGTGCTCTATTGGATTGAGATCTGGTGACTGTGGAGGCCATTTGAGTACAGTGAACTCATTGTCATGTTCAGGAAACCAGTCTGAGATGATTCATGTTTTATGACATGCCGCGTTATCCTGCTGGAAGTAGTCATCAGAAGATGGGTACACTGTGGTCATAAAGGGAAGAACATGATCTGCAACAATACTCAGGTAGGCTGTGGGGTTGACACGATGCAATGCTCAGTTGGTACTAATGGAACCAAAGTGTGCCAAGAAAATATCCTTTACACTGTTTCACTACCACCAGCAGCCTGGACTGTTGGGGAGGGGAGGATGGATCCATGCTTTCATGGTGTTGATACCAAATTCTGACCCTAACATCCGAATGTCACAGCAGAAATCGAGACTCATCAGAGCAGGCAACAATTTTCCAATCTTCTATTGTCCCACTTTGATGAGCCTGTGTGAATTTTAGCCTCCGTTTCCTGTTCTTAGATGACTGGAGTTGCACCTGGTGTGGTCTTCTGCTGCTGTAGCCCATCTGCCTCAAGGTTTAATGTGTTGTGTGTTTAGAGATGCTCTTCTGCAGACCTCGGTTGGAACGAGTGGTTATTTGAGTTACTGTTGCCTTTTTATCAGCTGGAACCAGTCTGGCCATTCTACTCAGACCACTGTCATCAACAGGGCATTTACACCCACAGAACTGCCCCTCACTGGATATTTTCTCTTTTTCGGACACTTCTCTGTAAACCCTAGAGATGGTTGTGTGTGAAGATCCCAGTAGATCAGCAGTTTCTGATCTAGCACCCCATTCTGATGCTCGGTTCAAACTGCAGCAGATCGTCTTGATCATGTCTACATGTCTAAATGCATTGAGTTGCTGCCATGTGATTGGCTGTCCAGAAATTTGTGTTAACGTGCAGTTGGATAGATGTACCTAATAATGTGGCCGGTGAATGTATCTTGCTATGAAGAAGATGATGATAATAGTGCTCTGTTAGTAGTAAACGTCATTTAAATTTAGGATTTATAGTTGTTAAATGTAAACATTTGATAAAACTGATTTTTAAAAGTATTTAACGTTATGAAGATTAAAATACATGTAATAAAATATTAGTTAAAAAGTAATGACAAATATAATACTTTAAATGTATTTCTTTGTGTGTGCATATATAATTTACATTAATGCACATTGCAAACTTTGTAATAAATATTATATTACAAATTTGATATTTGAAGGGTTTTATTGTTGTTTTTCTTGCTCTGCAGACTAATGGTAACTGGCAGGAGCAGAACTCGCCGCCGTCCGCTGCTTCACCCGGAACTGATCACTCCGTCGACTCAGACTGATGACGTCCACCTCACAGACACGAAAGAATGATGCTCTCTCTTCTACCCAACTGCAGATTTACTTTTCTTCTTAGTTTTATTTTCGTTGGACTTCACGTCGAGCCTCATTCATGAAGCAAAGTTTTACATGTAGATCCTTTATAAATGTATTCTTATTACATTTAATGCAATCATTTACATAAGAAAAGGCCTTGTTTATGAAGCATGTAAATGTGTAAACTGCTTGTAAAATTGCTAAACGACAGATTAAGCCTATTATTTGGAATAATTTTGTTTTTAACCCGTTTATAGGACACTCATTGAAATAATCGTCAGGAAAAATCCTGGAGCGTCACTAGGGGTTATTATTATTAATTTTTAAGTCACTTTTTAAAGTAATAATTAAAATAATTGTAAGTGAAAAGTATATTATAAACTTAAATTAAAATATATTATAAACTATATCTTAATGAAATTACCATAAATGGTTCCTTGCCCAATAAAGGGTTAAAATGTCTTAAGTCTCTCTTCAAGGCTGCATTTATGTAATAAAAAACTATAGTAAAATAGTGAAATATTACTTAAATATTTTAAAATCTAATTTATTTCTGTGATGCAAAGATTTCAGTTTCAGGTATCTGGTTTCAGTTATGAGTTTTCAGTTTCAGTGATCAATTTTCAGCATCACGTGATCCAGACATAATACTAATATGCAGATTGTGTGTTCAGTTATTTATTATTGGTGCAAAACAACCTTTTATAAACAGTTTTTATTTTAATTTCCAATAACTAAATGTAGCCTTTCTCTGAGCCAAACTATTATTTGGAATAATGATGTTTTTAACCCCTTTATAGGACACTCATTGAAATAATTATCAGGAAAAACCCTGGAGCGTTACTGGGGGTTATTACTTATTTTTAATTACTTAAAATTACTTTAAACTTTATAATAAGTAGCAATTTAATGAAATAATTTAAAGATTTTTGACCTTATTACTTGAATAACAAAGTAAAAAGAGAGTATATTATAAACAATCTCAAACAAGTTACTATAAATGTTTCCTTGCTAAATAAAAGATTAATATTTTAAGTCTCTCATTAAGGCTGCATTTATGTAATAAAGAAATAGTGAAATATTACGTATTTTAAAATCTAATTTATTTCTGTGATGCAAAGCTGAATTTTCAGCATTATTACTTATCAGTTTTCAGCTTGAGGTATTTGGTTTCAGTTTCAGTGATCCATTTTCAGCATCACATGTTCCAGAAATCATACTAATATGCAGATTCTGTGTTCAGTTATTTATTATTGGTGCATAATAACCTTTTATAAACAGTTTTCACTTTATTTTTAATTAATAAATGTAGCCTTTGTCTTAGCCAAACCGTTATTTGGAATTATCATGTTTTTAACCCCTTTATAAGACACTCATTGAAAGAATCTTCAGGAAAAACCATGAGGTTTACTTCTTTTTTTTTTTTTTGTAATCAAGTTTTAAGTAATAATTAAATTAAATAATTCAGACTTTTGAATTTGTAACTTAAAGTGAAAAAGGAAAGAGAAAGTATATTATAAACAATCTCAAAGAAGTTTCCTTGCCCAATAAAAGGCAAAAATGTTTTAGGTCTCTCATCGAGGCTGCATTTATGTAATAAAATTATAGTAAAATATAACTTAAATATTTTAAAATCTAATTTATTTCTGTGTCAATTTTCAGCATCACATGATTTAGAATTATTATAAGCAGATAATATGCAGATTCTGTGTTCAATTATTTATTATTAGTGCATAGCAACCTTTTATAAACGGTTTTCACTCAACGCTTCGTTCATTAAATGTAGCCTTTGTGAGCAGAACAGGCTTTTGTAAGCAGTTTATGCATTTGTCTCATGAAGAAGGCCTTTCTCCGTTTAGATGGTTGGATGTTTGTGTGAGAGAAGAGCTGGATGAGATCAAGGCTTTTACTTGTGTTGTTTTAGTGTTTTACATTTCCACTACATCACAACTTCCATTATGTGTTACTGCAATATCTGGGTGTTGAACGGGGGAACTTTTTAAGCTGCATTACGACTGCTTTCATTACAGCTATTTTATTATTATTATTATCACTGCTCAATATAGTTTATTCAGAGCTCAGATAGGATTGGCTTGGCTGAAAGGGGCAATATTGATAAATCCAAAGATTGTTTTTTTGGTTGTTTCTCTGTGTGTATGTGTGTGTTTCTCTTTTTTACTGGGTTTGTGTATGTATCAGTTTTCTGAATGAGGTGTGTTTGCTGTTTTATTTACCGTTTGAATGAGTATATCAACAGTGCTGTCTTTTCTCTGTACAGTGAAACACCTGTATTCTCTACCTCTTTTACAATAAAGACTGTCTGTGTACACATTCAGCATTTGTACACAAACTTGTTTTGTTGCAGCACATATTCATCTATCTATCTATCTATCTAT
>NC_141036.1:54787500-54827500 GCF_052040795.2 Danio rerio
TTGATGTATGTTCTGCTGTACCGCGGGAGCTGTGGGACCACGGTAATTTTTTTTTTTTTGCTCTATTAAAAATGATTTGGAAAATATTTTAAAAAGCCTAAAAATTCAAAACGGGGCTAATAATTCTGACTTTAACTGTAACGGACTTCAGTCATTTTTATCGCAAAAAAAAAAAAAGGAAGGAAGCAATTTACACAACTATAAGAGCAACAATGAATAAGTGCAGTAGGCGAGTTACAGGTGTGTAAAGTCTAAGAAGCAAAGCATTAGTAATGTAAGTTTTATATATATATATATATATATATACAAATGCCGTTCTGATGCAGTTAGGGAGTTCATTCCAACAACTGGGCAGATTGAACACGAGAGTTCGAGAGGGTGATTTCTTCCCTCTTAGGGATGGAACCACGAGGCAACTTTAATTCACAGAACGCAAGTTTCTGGAGGGCACATAAATTTGCAGAAGTGAGAGCAGATAAGAAGCCAGAGGGCAAACCCAGAAGTCGCTTTGTAAGCAAACATCTGAGCTTTGAATTAGATGCGAGCAGCAACTGGCAGCCAGTGCAAACGGATGAGTAGCGGAGTGACATGTGCTCTTTTAGGTTTATTAAAGAGCACTCGTGCTGCTGCGTTCTGAAGCAGCTGAAGAGGTTTGATAGAGCTAGCTGGAAGCCCAGCTAGTAGAGAGTTACTTACTTACACGCTGTTGGTCTTGTTGCTAAAGTGCTTCTCCTGCCAACTAAACCTTCTGTGCTCAATATAGTCTTTACCTTGCGTTTGGACACGCCTCGAGAGTAAAAACACCCGAAACTGCAGCGAGGGGCGCAAAACCGTCCACACTCGACACACAAGCTCTTACAGTAACCAAGGAAACAGTGGGTAAACTTTTCTAGTACCATACACAGAGCTGAAAACAAGTTTAAATGTCCTACAACCTTACACAAACAGCAGAAAACAAGTCTAAGGGTGCTTTCACACCTACACTTTTGTTTCGGAACGTGTCTCGTTTGCTCAGTTAGCGCGATTCGTTAGGCATATGTGAACAGGGCAATCGCACTCTGTTCCGCGCCAAAGTAATCGCTCCGAGATCGCTTGAATGAGGTGGTCTCTGCTCGATTGAAACGAACACTGGAGCGGTTCAATTGCAGTGAGAAAGTGATCCGATCCGAACGCGGTTAAATCACAGTGTTTTATGGATATGTAATAGGCATACGGCTATATGAAGAGAGAAGTATGAGTATGGCGGGAAGTTTCGCGAGTCTCCGGATGCCCTCAAACGAGTGATGATCTCCCGGTAATCAAGCGTCTCCCTCCCGGTCCTCAAATAGGCATCGTCGCGCACCCTTCTCACCCTTCCCCACCGCATCTCTCCTCAGAAACGTTGCGCACCCTGTCAATCACCACCAAACCACCACCTCTCCTGACAGCTTAGCGGGACACTGCAAAATAAACCCTGACACTCTGACCAATGTGAGGAGAGTTTACTCGCACGTGACTCGTTTTAGCTCTTTTGGTTCGATTAGAAACTTTGCAGTGTGAAAGTGAACTGCTCCAAGAGCAAAGAGCAAAAATGTAACAATTGTAATCTCCGTTTCGGAAAAACTGTATCGATTCACAGGTGTGAAAGCACCCTAAGTGTCTTCGAACCATACACAACAACTGAAAACACGTGTAAATGTACATGCTGTTGGTCTCGTTGCTAAAGTGCTTCTAAAGTGCATGTTCCAGCCAAATCCATATAAATGTTCATACAATTCTTTAAAAATCTAAATGTTAAAAACGGCCAGGGATTTATGACAATTAAACGCGTCATAACAGTCTTGTGAAAAGGGTCTATTGACTTCCAGCCACTTGATTTCACCCAGTACGACATGTTCCAGGATTAACATCTATGTTGATCCAGGAACAACATACCAATCAGCCAACCACAATTGAGTGATATGTTTCTACATGATTGTTATCCAACTATTTTTCCCCCTTGATTTGGAAATAATTTACAGGTTGGGTTTAGGGGTAGGGAATAGATATGGATTACATTTTCTAACAAAATCACTAGATGTAATCCAAGATCGCATCGTACTTGGCAAAATCATGACGTGCCATTGACTTCCATAGTATTCTTTTTTTTTCCGATTGTGGAAGCCGATGGTTTTCCACTCCCTTTCACTCAGGTACCACCTCATCAACAAAGCAGAAAAAGACCCAATTAAAGGTACACAAGATTACTAAATCAACTGCTAAATAAATAAATAAATAAATAAGAGGCATAAATGGCCTTCAGCTCATCACGGGAGCCCAATCCCTCAACTGGCAGGCAGGGAATTAACACGTCCAGCCACGGAAGAGGCCAAAAGTGCTCTCTGTTCATCAGCCAAAGCGCCTTCTTTTCCAAATCTGAAGTGACAGGCGCAGACAGTTGCGAGCAGGTAATATCCCATTGTGACCAGCTGATTAAACCTAGGGTGGGCCATTGATGAAGAATACTCTCTATTATGTTCCTGTCTAATTACAGTGGCCGGACGAATAATCTGAGAGGCGGCGACGGCCGAGGGTTCTAGAGAATACACGGTTAATGAGGTGAGCCGCTCGAATGAAAAGGTGAGAATCAATCACAGAAAATCAAGGAGCAGATTGTTCATTAGGAGTCAGAATAATGCACAGCATGCCGGCAACTCCAGCGGCACAGCGGCTTTAATTAGGAGCCAGACGAGAGGCCATGCAGATTTATGAACACTGTCATAGGAATCACTGTTTCCAGTGACATGGACATGAATGGATGCGTTTGGATATCCATGGCTGAATCCAATCGGGGAAATGGGATCTAGGATACAAGAGTCGTACATCAGCTATTGGGTTTTTTTTTTTTTCTATCTAATCGATTGGCTGAAGAGGAGGGAGCATTTTTAACTTTGAGTTGTAGAGGAAGAATGAGATAGGTGCACAGCTGATATTACATTTACATTAGGGATGCTCATTTCGGTTAATTTTGCTAACCGACAACCGCCGCTCATTAATCGGTTATTAACGGTTAACTAGTCAGATTACTATTAATTTTATATTAAACAAACTGACGTGTCTATTTTGTGTCCGACACATTAAATATTGCATTTTAAAATAGCCTACTGATTTATTTTTATATGCTAGCATATAAATAATAGAACAAGACAACAGAGCATTTTCACGCACCTGCAGTGTTTAGCACAGAAGAACAGAATAAACTAAATAAAATGAATAAAATAAATAGGACTGCCCTAAATTATTTACACTTAAATAATTAATTTTTATTGCAAAACGAAAATATTGACTGATTATTTTTAATAACCGGCATAGGCTTTTTTTTTCCAACCATATGTTTTTTTCTTCCGTCAAATAAAATAGCAGACTTCCTCAAATCGCTCGCTCCACGGAAAATGTGCATTTATTTAATGCCCCGCTGTTATTATTATAATCACAAAACCTTTTTACATTTTTAATAGAAATCATTATTTTAAAGATTATGTCCTGATATGGTTTCCTCTCTCTCCCTCGCGGTTCAAGTGTGCGCAATGCGTGATGAAAAGACAATGACAACATGCGCATATGTAGACTTTTTGTAAACAGTTTTGTTGTTTAAATATGATATTGCATTGATGTGCATACATGCTTTATAAGCTGTAAAATAAAAAGTAAAGCCTATTTGTTGCGTTTATTACGCAGATCCAGGTCAACATCAGCGCTGGTTTAGCATCAACACGTCTGTATCAAACAGCAATATTCTTCTTCCATTTTGCTTCTTTGGCAAATGTGTCTGTAGGCACGGGTTATACGTTATCGTCCCGCAAGTTAAGTATGCAGTTGAACAAGGGGCCGAAAATAAGGCGCACCTCACTGCCTTTATGTTGGCAAGGAAAAAAGAAGAGGCGCGGTCCTCTAATGAAACGAATGAATCAGCAGGGTATCGATTGTGCAAAAGTGTTGCTGTCTGTGTCGTTACAATTGTAATATTTAATAATATTGTGATAATCAAGATTTGTACATTCATACAGCTCTGGATAACTTAAAACAGCGACTAGACCTTCAGAGCGGCATTAATGCGTCCTGAAATAAAGCGAAACGGCTATAAACTCCAGCATGATAGAGTGATTATATACAGAGCCATATACCTTTATCTTTAAATAAAGTATAACTATAGAAACTGTGTTCATCTTAACTGAAAGCAGAAAAAGTTTGCGCTGTTATAATCCACTTACCTTTTAATACATTTTGGTGCGATTATAATCCACTATTAATAACAACAACAAAAATGACTGAATGTTTTGAATGGATAATGTAGCCGTGGCGGGATGCATTTTGGTCCCCACCAAGGAAGAATGAATGTAGCAGAAACCATGCTCTTTAAAAGTTCTCTGTAGTTGTCTTGACAACATAAACTTCTGCTCTGGGATGAGCCTCGTGCAAAAGATGCCCCTCTTAACGCAAAGACGCATTCAATCGGCCCCTTATGCAGCCAAACTAAAAATAAATAAAATAATATTTTTAATCGTTTAACTGATAGCATTAAACGGTTACAAACGCACCCTTTCGGTTAACGGTTAATCGATTATTTTGTGCATCCCTAATTTACATTGTCTCATTTAGCAGATGCTTTTATGCAAAGTGAGTATAAAAGACCTTTCTTGGAAGCTTCTTTTGTACCAAATCATAACTACAATCTTTTTCAAATCACTGCTTTAACCAATTTACCTGATTACTATCTGTTACGATTGACCGGGTGGATGGAGGCAAAAAGGTGTCACAGAAGCCGCTGGTGAAAGTGAAGAGTGATTTATTTACACAAAGTGAAAACAAAAATCCAGCAAAACAGGTGAAAGTGACAAAATAACAATAAAGAAAAATAAACTATTCAATATTTACAATGTATATACAGGCTTGTTCAGCTAAATCAAGTAAATGACCTGAACAAAATCTGTTAGCAATACTGACACAAACACAACCTACAACTACCCACTTCAAGTGAATGTTTGGGGCCATTTTATTTTATTGGCCCCGCCCATAGGTTAAACCATTTTACTGGTAGTGGGTTACCATGTAGACAAAAAAAATACATAAAAAGACATTCAACAGAAATATAAATTAATGCAAGTAAATGAATATGCATACAAAACTCAAAATACAACACAACAAATAACCAATACAAATTTAAACAACAAAACTGTGATTATTATTTACTGACCAGGGGGTTGTGACCCTGATGATGTCATGGAAAATGGCTGCTCCAAAGAGAAGGCGGGAAAAATCTGTATAAATGGCTTTGTTTGAAAGTTAAATAGGTTTGGTGCTGAGAAATGGAAACTGGTAAGTATATGTAAACTCTCTTATGTTTAGTTAATAAATGAAGTTTAAAAGAAAATGTGTCTGTGTTTTTGTCAGTATTGGTAACAGATTTTGTTCAGGTCATTTACTTGATTTAGCTGAACAAGCCTGTATATACATTGTAAATATTGAATAGTTTATTTTTTCTTCATTGTTATTTTGTCACTTTCACCTGTTTTGCTGGATTTTTGTTTTCACTTTGTGTAAATAAATCACTCTTCACTTTCAACAGCGGCTTCTGTGACATCTTTTTGCCTCCATCCACCCGGTCAATCGTAACACTGTCCCTAAATTGCTCCTGTCCTAACTTTTTTTTCTTTTTTTTTTTGGAGTGTGTTGCAGGTCTGAATGACAGGAAAGAATGTATATCTACAAAATAAATAAAGTCCACCAGACCGAACATGAAGTATTTTGTAATCATATTGTCTGCAATGAAGCACAAGTAAATTCAAAAATCCCTTCGTCTTTGTTTATTTGCGTTTTCCATATTGTCCTAACTTTTTTTTTCTGATATGCGGTTGTATATACAATTTTGTAAAATGAGACATAATAGGTCTCCTTTTAGTGAAAAACTGAAAAAATCTTTCATGTGAGCATATCAGGGCCTTAATTCACCCTAAAAGGCAGAACTGCTCGCTTTCAAATCTTTCCATCAGATGTAAAAATAACAGACTACCCCTAAAATATCAATTTTTTGACATAACAACAAGCACAAAGTGGCTTTTTCAGCAATCACTCCATGTTTTGAGCCGAGACGCGAGCTCTCTAGAGGCAACAGGCTAAGCGTGTGCTCCATCGGAGAGAGAAAGCAAAATAAAAACCAAAGGGGTGGTGCGGTGCATGAGGAAAACAAAGTTGGTTGGAGGGGCTGATATTTGCATAGCTGATAGAGATTGGGAAAAGGAGGAGGAAGGGGGGGGGGGGGTATGAAACGAAGCGGCGAGGTATTTTTAGAGCTGACGGAGGAAGTGGGAGATGTTTATGATTTTCAGAGCGACTACTCCCTCCCCGAGGTTCTGCTTCACGCTACGAGTCTTTGGCAGCACCGTCTCTCTAGTCAACCTGGCTCCCTTATGCACTGTAGACTGACAAGAAAAGAGTTCACATCCAATACGCCCATGCACTCAAAACACAAATGTAACGTGAGAATTATCTCCTTGTGACTTTTGGACTGTTACAGAGCATTCTCTTTGTTTTTAGCAAGACGCATTAAATCATGTGCCATGGAAAATGCTTGTAGAGATTTTCACTGCAGTAAGCAAGTCAAGGGAGAAGCCGGTTATGATGACTTTATACTCGTCACTAGTCTAATTCAATAACTGCGTGCAAAGGACAAAACTCCAATGTCACGGTTTGCGGCTGTGCTCAAAGCTGTGGTTCAGCTCGTGTTTGGAAATGCATTCCCTTAAAGAGAGATTCAAAAAAAAAAAACACAGCTCTCCCTCTGACCCATTTTCTTTAATGTGGCAAATAAGGCAAACCGACACAAGGCACGGTTTCCTGACTTGTGTTTGTGTCTGTTCAGCAGGGAAAAAATGCACTCCTGGGGTAGGAATGAGGCAGTCCTCCTGTTTGGACTTCCTTTTTCCTTCCTGGACGTCCTGGTCACAACAAAGACCCCTCACCTGAGCAGGACATTGTGGGGGACTGCCTTAAGAAGAAGCTAATACTTACAGTTGGTTCCTTTTTCAAATGTTTCCCAAGTGATGTTTAACAGAGCAAGGGATTTTTCACAGTATTTCCTATAATATTTTTTCTTCTAGAGAAAGTCTTATTTGTTTTCTTTCGCCTACAATAAAAGCAGTTTTTAATTTTTTAAAATCCATTTTAAGGTCAATATTTATTAGCTTCTTTAAGCTATACATTTTTCAATAGTCTACAGAACAAACCATCATTATACAATGACTTGCCTAATTACTCTAACTTGCAAAATTAACCTAGTTAAGCCTTTAAATGTCACTTTAAGCTGAATACAAGTATCTTAAATATTGAGTCAAATATTATGTACTGTAATCATGGCAAGTTCTGTGTGTAGTTTGCATGTTTTCCCCGTGTTGGCGTGAGTTTCTTCAGGGTGCTCCGGGTTTTTGCCACAAGGACATGCGCTATACAGTAGGTGAATTGGGTAAGCTAAACTGTCTGTAGTGTATGTGTGTGAATGAGTGTGTATGGATTTCCCTGCCATGGGTTAAAGCTGGAAGGGCATCCGCTGTGTGAAACGTGCTGGATAAGTTGGTGGTTCATTCCCCTGTGGCGACCCCACAATAATAAAGGGACTAAGCCCAAAAGAAAATGAATGAATGAATGAATTTAAAGGAATACACATATTTTAGATCTTTTTTTTTTTTTTACACTAATGCAGATCATTATTTTTTGACAGCTAAAGGCACTCTATACCCAGGCCAAGACAAATCAATAACATATTTAATTAATAGTGCAAATCGATTAAGGGTGAATCCGTATTGTTTCCAAAGCAAAACATTAATAATAACAAATCTATCTTGCTTACTTTCGTTATTCATCTGATTTTGTGCTCCTTCCATGACCATTTTTTGCCTTAAAAAAATGTATATAATTAATAAATGTGTTGTATATAATTATAATTATATTAATCAACTTCACAATATCAATATGCATTATAACCAGGGCTTGACATTAACTTTTCTGATCACCAGCCAGTGTGGCTAGTAGTTTTCCAACATCACAAGTTCCGGAAGCCTCTATACATTTGCGCACGTCTCCCTCCCGGTCCTCAAAAAAGTCACCTACCCTTCTCAACCCTCCGCACTCTTCAGATCAACCCCTCCCACACACACACTTTTCACATGATGACGATGCCATCGTCCATCTCGATGTTTCACATTAGACATCTTACGATGCTAAAATTTTTCGACATTGCCCAACCATATCTTAAATGAAAAAAATACACTGCATGACTACTTTTACTTCCGGATGAAGCTTTCTGAGAAACAAAAACACTGTTTTAGCCCGAGGACGCATTTCCTGGGTAAAGATTAAGTCTAAACAAAATGTCACAGCATAATTTAGTCAAATACTAGGGTTAATTGGTGTCTTGGGAAAAGCACTGCCACATTTACAGCCCTATAGCTCCAGACTCCAGTTTATTTACGGATAATCAGACGAAATACAAACTCAGGTACAATAAAAGCCACAATTATAGGCAGAATTCAATCTCGCCGTCCTCTAGACACACTGACAGATTGTGTCTTTAAAATCCCTTTCGCTGCAGCTCTTGGATGGGAGGCGGGGGGACACTTTCCCTTTTGTTCGGCATGAACCTAGAAAACCCATCCAGCTCGGCGTCCAAGGTCTGGGCACAGCCGCGCTGGAAACCCAGACACAGCCGATGGAATTGCCATGGGAACGAGCCCCTTGACAACGATTTCATACTCAACAGAAGAAAAGAGAGCAATATCTCTCCAGTCTGTTTCTCTCCCCTTTATTCGCTTTCTTTTGAGATTCTCTCTCATATTCATATTCTCTCTCATCATCATCTTCGCGCTCTCTCTCTCTCTCTCATGCTTTCCATCTTTCTTTGATTCTAATTTGGATTATATGCCATTTCATTTTTACAAGACTAATGTAATTTCCTTTATTGAGGAAGCGGGCGTTAACCCTCTGATGGTACAAGCAAGTCAGTGTGGGTGTTTTTTTTTTTTGTAAAACGGCTATTGAAGCAGCAATTTGGGCTCATCTAAAATACCATTTTTACATTTCTTCTGAATGTTATTTTGATTATATGCCGTTTTATTTTATAACTCAATTATGATTTGCTTAAAAGTGCAGGAAAGTGGGTTGATTCAGTTTGTTAAATTGTTCTCTGATATCTACATAGTAGGTTTGTGGCAAAAAATTAAACATACATTTTTATGTGCTCATTTATAACTTTAGTATTTAAAAAGTTTGCTTTTGACCATATTTGGCACAGTCATGAATATTAATGAGATCTGCTCTGACAGTCCACAGCTCTGCTGTTCACCTAAGGTAGCCCCATACATACAGTACCTGACAAAAGTCTTGTCGTCTATCCACGATTTAGGAACAACAAATAATAACTTGTAATAACTTCTAGGTGATTATTTGGCATCAGAAGTGTTTTATATGAAAGGCAAAGACCTCTAGATTATAAAATAAAATATGATCATGCATTGATTTTAAATGATTTAATTAGTACAGTAAGGTCTGGCTTTGCTCAGACAAAAGTTTTGTCACTTAACAAAATTATAAATAGAAATAATGTACAGAAATAATGTACAGTATAGAATATGAATCATGCTGCAGTGGAAAGAGATTTAATATTGTGTATGACTCCATCATGAGCTTGGAGGACAGAATCCATACATCTCTGCAATGACTCAAATAATGTATTAATAAAGTCATCTGGAATGGCAAGTTCTTGCAGGACTCCCAGAGTTGTTCAAGATTCTTTGGATTCATCTTCAATGCCTCCTCTTTCATCTTACCACAGACATGCTCAATAATGTTCATGTTTGGTGACTGGGCTGGACAATCCTGGGGCACTTTGACCTTCTTTGCTTTCAGGAACTTTGATGTGGAGGCTGAAGTATGAGAAGGAGCGCTATCCTGCTGGAGAATTTGCCCTCTCCTGTGGTTTGTAATGTAAAGGGCAGCACAAATGTCTTGATTCCTCAGGCTGTTGATGTTGCCATCCAGTCTGCAGATCTCTCGCATGCCCCCATACTGAATGTAACCCCAAACCATGATTTTTCCTTCACCAAACTTGACTGATTTCTGTGGGAATCTTGGTTCCAGTAGGTCATCTGCAATATTTGTGATGATTGGGATGCAGTTTAACAGATGATTCATCAGAGAAATCTACCTTCTGCCACCTTTCCAAATGATCAACTAGAGGTCAAGTTATTATTTGTTGCTCTTACAACTGGGATCGAGACTTTTGTCAGGTAGTGTACTGTATCTGGGTCAGAAATGACCCAAATGCAAAGCATTTTACATTGTTTTTGTATCTCTCTAAAAAATAGTGCAGTTTGAGGCTGCTAAAATTGAAAACGACATATTTTATAGAAATGCATATACTTTCCTGGATAAAGAAATTCTCTCCTGCTGGTCAAAACAGACCTGAATGCCGTAAAGAACATTTTAATAATGCAAATACATTTTTTATTCAGTGTAAAAGCTCCATGGATGATAAAAGGTTCTTTTATATATGCCAATATAGAGCCTTTGTATTCAAGTGTGAATAAGATTTTCATCAAACCACCCACACCAGTGTCCATATGCAAGACCGTATGTTGTGTGAGAGTGTGAGACTGTTTTCAGTGCAAAAAAAAAAAAAAAAAAACAACAACAACAACGACAATGAAAGCTTTAAATCGCTTTTCATGTGCACTTCCCTAGAAAGTGATCCATTTATAAGCAAAAAAAAAAAAAAAAACTCAATGTGATCTACTAATGACAGTCAATAGCAAGATTTACTTAAAGGGACAGTTCACCCAAAAAATCATTTACTCATCCTTTACTTGTTCCAAACCTGAATTTCTTTCTTCTGTTGAACACAAAAGAAAATATTCTGAAGAAAGCTGAAAACTGCTGAACGTTGACTTCCATGTTTTTTTTTCCATGGCAGGAATAAATTTCAGAATAAAGCGCAGGAGCGGTCGGTAACTGGTTTAATGTTGGACCGGAGCGGGCCGTCTAACAATATCGCTCCCGACTCCCGAGCGGGCGAGCGAGCACGCGTATATATGTGTGTGAATGAGACAGCTTGATGCTGTGTTTAGCTTGTTTGTTGCTATATGTGTGTGCGTACGCGAATGAGAGGTGTGTGTGTGTGTGTGTGTGTGTGTGTGTGTGTGTGTGTGTGTGTGTGTGTGTGTGTGTGTGTGAGCGCACGCGAATGAGAGAGAGAGAGCTTTGTCTGTGTGTGTGTGCTTTATATATATATATATATATATATATATATATATATATATATATGTATATATATATATATATATACTGTATATATATATATGTATATATATATATATATATATATATATATATATATATATATATATATATATATATATATATATATATATATATATATATATATATATATATATACACGTGTGTGTGTGTGTGTATGTTTATACAGTCAGCTTGCTGTCTGGACTCTGTATAGCTGGGTGGTTTTCGGTTTTGTTCTCCCCCCGTTCTCTTTAGCGGGATCGGGCGCGGCGGGTAGAAAACGGGGCAGGTCGGGCAGCTTTGATGCTAATCTTTAAATCCACTTTTCAATATTGTGTGCATATTTCCCATAATTCCTGTATGTATATTTAAAGTAAAAATCCAAAAGTAATGACCCTGCACCTGCTCCATACCTTATTAAAGTCTCAGCATCCCAAAGCTGGTGGTGGCCTTAGAGTTTTGCACAGTACTGTCTATATATTTTTTTTTTTGCAATGTCTGATGTATATGCATGTACACTCACTGGCCACTTTATTAGGTACACCTGTCCAACTGCTCGTTAACGCAAATTCCTAAACAGCCAATCACATGGCAGAAACTCAATGCATTTAACGTGGCATGGTTGTTGGTGCCAGACCGGCTGGTCAGAGTATTTCAGAAACTGCTGATGTACTGGATTTTCACATAAAACCATCTCTAGGGTTTGAGAATGGTCACAGGCACACCAAAATTGGACAAAAGAAGATTGGACGAAACGTTTCCTGGTCTGATGAGTCTAGATTCAAATTTGGTGTCAACAGCATGAAAGCATGGATCCATCCTCGCTTGTTTCAACGGTTCAGGCTGGTGGTGGTGGTGTAGTGGTGTGGGGGATATTTTCTTGGCACACTTTGAGCCTATTAGTATCAACTGAGCATCGTGTCAACGCCACAGCCTACCTGAGTATTGTTGCTGACCGTGTCCATCCCTTTATGACCACAATGTACCCATCTTCAGATGGCTGCTTCCAGCAGGATAACGCGCCATGTCATAAAGCCCGAATCATCTCAGACTGGTTTCTTGAACATGACAATGAGGTCACTGAACTCAAATGGCATCCGCAGTCACCAGATCTAAATCCAATAGAGCACCTTTGGGATGTGGTGGAATTGGAGAGTCACATCATGAATGTGCAGCCAACAAATCTGCAGCAACTGCGTGATGCTATCATGTCAATATGGAGCAAAATGTCAGAGGAATATTTTCAGTACCTTGTTGGATCGATGCCACGAAGGAATAAAGCAGTTCTGAAGGCAAAAGGAGGTCCTACCTGATACTAGTACAGTGTACCTAATAAAGTGGCTGATGAGTGCATATGCATGCATGTGTTTCTCCATTAAAACAATCAGCGCTCAAGTCCTGTCAAGTGAACTATATCGTGTACACGACTCAATCAATACCCATGCAATTCTCCTAGCTACTCATTTACAAGTGACTCAATCAAGAAATATTAAAGATGTTTTATTCCATGGCCTGTTAAAGCGTGTGTTTTTCCTGCAAGACTTGCAAATTTCCCCCCGCTTTGATTGTTCTCTGTTTTGTGCTTAGGCATTGCCAGCGGCCTGAATATTTGTGGCAGAGGCTCGTCGCTGCGACAGGAGGAAAGAAGCTAATCTTCGCACACATCCGGGAAAGCGTAATCCGTTCAAAGTGGCACCTCGTGCAGGAGAAGAACAAAAAAATTACCATTCATCTTCCATCAGGGCGCGCAGCAAAAAGCCGCGTTTCATCTCCTCAAACTGACTCAGCTGAGGAAAAAGGTGCCGAATGCGCAGCTCCGACAGCGAATGTGACATCTGATTTGTAGGCTGTCTAATCACAGGAGAGGTGAACACTTTCTCTCAGAGAAGAAGCAGCAGAGAAGAGTCTGTCCTAATTGTACGTGAGGAAAAAAAAAAGCCGCCCAGAGATCACAGGGGGAAGTAAAAAGTGACGAATAATGCAGAAGAACGTCGTAATTAAGTTTGGAATGCACTAAGGCGTTCCAATTATCCAAATGAGATTTAATTGAGCACAAGAGAGGATTCTCGGTCCTAATTAGGTTACCAAAATATTGAAGCTTCGTTCGTATTAATCATGTTCCTCGCGCAGGAGGATGATGATACAGGTAGAGTCAACAGCTGCAGGAGTCAGAAAGGGGCAATTATCTGCACAGTCGCTTCGTGGGACTTTTAAGGTGAAGGAAATTACAGATCTATAGGTCGCTTTTCTGTTACAGGATGAAAACAAAAAGGTAATTGTGACTTTTTGTGTCACAGTTCAGGCATTTCAGCGTTTGTAGCTCATATTCTAACTTTTTTCTTTTGTCAGTTTGCAACTTAAAGGTGCTTAATGGCTTTTTGGTCCTACATTATATAATGGGTTTTCCCAGTACTGGGTTGCGGCTGGAAGGGCATCCACTAGGGCTGTGCGATTAATCGAAATCGAATCGCGATTTGAAACATTGCAATTAGCTAATCGCAAGAGGCTGAAATATATATGTATTATATATAGGGATGCACCGATATGGATTTTTTGGCCGACACCGATAACCGATAATTCTTCAGACTTGGAGGCCGATAGCAGTTATGTATAGGCCGATAATTATAAATATTTTTTTTTATACAGCAAACTTCATAAAAGATTGAACTGCTCTTATGAACTGAATATTCTATACTCGAAGCAAAAAAGCTTTAACTTCAAAATTGCAAGGTGATTATAGACCTATATTCACAATTAATTAGCATGCAAAAAATTTATTATTTCCTTTTCTTCATAGCAAATTAACATGCAACTTGACTGTTGCATAAAAATAATAGGTTAAATAACAAAATGGGATTTAATTAAACAAGCAAGTTATATATATTTAAATAAGATGAAAATGAAAGAGCTAAGGACTGAAACCAGCTCAAATCGTCTGAAATAAAACGTGTTACAGTGATGTACATATGAACAAATATGTCATGTCTGAAAAAGCCTTTTTCAGAGGTGTTTTGACAGTTCAGAGCCACCGTACAAGCGAACAGCTAAATATATATAGTACTTTAGAGAATACGGCACAGGTTCATCGCATTTGCGTGTTTTGGATTCTTTTGAACACATGTAGGAGCTGCTTGTCAATCAGACAACGCTTCTGCGCTCGTTCTTGCTGTCAATCGCGGGAAAATGATCGATGAAAAGTTTATGATAAACCGCTGACAGTTTCACTTAACTGTAGAGGCAGAGTTGCCATCAGAGTCAGATTTTGATACAAAACCTGCACTGAGCTGACTTTATGACAAACACAGAGCAGAATATAAAGACAGAATGAGCGGCTAATCAAGACCCCTATGACTGGATTCACCTCTCACCTCTCCCCCGTGCTACAGTGTGTGTGTGCGGTGACAGCTCGCGTGCTCGTTAAAATCACTATGAATATTCCGATCAAACTGAATACAATCTTACATCAACAACACATGGCAAGCAACGTGTTGATAATAACAAATAATCAGATTACAAACAACCGTTATGTTTACACGTGTTGTAAAATGTCCAGGTTCTTTAAGGGACTAGGCTGCAGTTTGGGTGTGTGTGAAGCAGAGAGGGAGAGAGAAAAGAGGAGCGGTTTTTGGACAATGACTCAGTGACTGATTTGTTGTACCACACAGAAAGTAATAAATATTTTGGACCAAGTTACATGTGTCCTCAACAATTTAGAGATTTTAATTTTTTTTAAATTTTTTTTTTTAACGCCGTAACTCACTACTGTTTGCTCTACAGAAAAATTTGTGTTCGATTTCTGAATATTTATAAACAAATTTGGGTAATAGTTAGAGTTAATGTCTTTTCACTTCCTTTTTTTAAACACTCACTGCATTTTAGCAGTAAGAAGCTACCATACAAAATATTGAGCTGAAGCTTGACTACAAAATTAAATCGCAAATCAAATCGAAATCGCACTGTTAAAAAAATAATAATAATAACAAAACAAAAAAAACGCAATTTGATATGTTGCCCAAACTGCACAGCCCTAGCATCTGCTGCATAAAACATTTGCCGGAATAGTTGGTGGTGGTTCATTCAGCTGTGGTGACCCCTGATATACAAGAGACTGAGCTGAAGGAAAATGAATGAATATTATCTTCTACTGTTTAATTGTAAATGTTTACTTTCAACATTGACAACTTTCATACATTGACACATTTAATTGCGATTGTTGAATGACTGCATTCAGTTGCTTGTAATTTTCTCTACACTTTCATTACTCGTTTCCATTTTCTCATTCCCTTATTTCTTTTAGTTATTTTTATTCATTTTCCCTTATTTTTGACTTTTATTTTTTCTTATTTTTTGTTAAAAACAACAACAACAACAACCACAACAACAACAACAACAACGATAACAATTTGTATTGTAATAATGTTTGTTTGTTTTTTTCACAATAATAAATTTGCAAACTCCACACAGAAATGCCAAGTGACCCAGCTTGGACCAGCGACCTTCCAGCGACCCTAAAGTGCACAATAAAATTTGATTTTTTTGAAATTTGAAACTTAGAATTGGAAATAAAAGTTTACTTGTATTTAATTTTGGAGCGACGCAGTGACACAATAGGTAGTGCTGTCGCCTCACAGCTAGAAGGCTGCTGGCTTGAGCCTCAGCTGGGTCAGTTGGTGTTTCTGTGTGGAGTTTGCATGTTCTCCCCGCATTCATGTGGGTTTCCTCTGGGTGCTCCGGTTTCCCCCACAGTCCAAAGACATGTGGTACAGGTGAATTAAGTAAGCTAAATTGGCCATAGTTTTTGAGTGTGAATAGGTGTGTATGGATGTTTCCCAGAAATAGGTTGCAACTGGATGGACATCCGCTGCGTGAAACATATATAAAAATAAATAAAAAATAAATAAAAAAAAAGTTTGAATTACAAAATGTGTGTGTGTATATATATATATATATATATATATATATATATATATATATATATATATATATATATATATATATATATATACTGTATAAATAAATATATACACACACACATACATATATATATATATATATATATATATATATATATATATATATATATATATATATACATTTTGTAATTTAAACTTTTTTTTATTTATTTTTTAGGAAAATAAATTATTCATTCATTCATTTATTTTTTCGGCTAAGTCCCTTTATTAATCTGGGGTCACCACAGCGGTATGAACCAACTACTTATCCACCATATGTACATATATATATATATATATATATATATATATATATATATATATATATATATATATATATATATATATATATATATATTATTATTATTTTTTTTTTTTTTCACTTTCAATTGTGAGAAATGGAGAGGGAAACTAATTTTTAGACACAATTAGCCTCAATGACCTTACTAATATTATTTACTGTGTTCATAATGTATTGCAGAACATTTCAGATGCTCTTGAGGTGGGAGATACAGGTGGGTTAGGGACATGACCAATCTCTAACTAAAATGATCAAATTTACAATTTATAATGACATGCACAGATGAATTGTTCACCACAAAACTAGAAATGTGAGCTAACAAAATCAATACGGTTAATTTAGATTTTATGTCTACTTTTAACAAACACCAAACAAAATTTTTAGTTTGATTGTAGCGACCTTTGCAAATGCAAACACAGTATTTTCTCCTCCCCCGCCTTGAAAAAAAAAAAAAATTGGCCATTTTTTGTTCCTTAAAGCAGCTTGGAGCAGTAATAAAGGCGTCCTGCTGATGGCCTTATGACGCTGAGGAGCAACAGTGAGTCTCTAACAGTGGTTTTTGCAAAGGGTCGCTGGAGACGAGCCCGTGATGTGATGCACCAGATTCACAACAGCAGCTCTGTGTGCGTCGACTCCTGAGGCGTCTGCAACTGATTAATGACACTTTCTCTGCTTTTACATTCCTTTCTTAAAGGGCGTTCACACTGACAGCGATACGCGGCTGTAAGGCAATCATTTGTAATGAGTGTTGGCAATTTCTGGCAACGTTAGCGAAGGGAGGCGTCAGCAAGACCGCCTACTGGCAGTATAGATTAGCATACTAACATACTCCTCATAGTTGTTCAACTGTGTTTAGTTCTTATAGTGTGTACAGTAGAAGATTCTCTTGTATGAATGGGATATATTTGAAAAAAAAGGCAGCAGAGAACAAAGTAGAACGCAATGCACTCCAATTGACCTTCTAGTTCTGGCAGGGGTTTCTAAAATGTTTAACCCATTCTTGACTCGTTATTTGACTGGCATAGTCTTCTACATAGATGCTAAATATTTGTTTTTATTTCCAACATGATGCCATTAATAATAAAGACTTTTAAAAAAATAATAGGAATGTTTTTAAGAAATTGAAATGAAGCTGAAATAAAGTGTACTGTAATTATTAGATGATTTTTTTTAAGCTAACTGAAATAAAAACAGCCAATTCGTCTGTTATCAGTCGATTGAATGGGCGTTATCATTGGTTATCAGCTGAAAAATATGGTCCTTCTGCGCCTACTAGTAGTGTGTTATCATCCATCTACATGATTAATCAGCTATAGATCACATGTGGCTGCAGCCGGAAGTTAACAAGAGTTATTTATATTATTTATTACATTTTCCATTCCTTGTATTATATTATACTAACCCCTACCCCATCCCTAAACCCAACCATCACAGTAATCTAAAAACAGATCTGGATCTGGAGTTTTCTCGACAGTTGATTAACCATGTGGATGGATGATAACAGCCTTTTGAGCCTACCAGTAGGCGCAGAAGGCCCCTACTGGCCCATATATATCAGCTGATAACCACTGATAACGCCTATTCAATCGAGTGATAACATTTACAGTGGGTAAATAAATTTAAAAACTATTTTAAAAACTAAAAATGTACATTTAAATAATTAATAAAAAAGAAAAATATATATTTAAATGTTTTTATATTTAATTATAAAATTAAAAAAAACAATTGCATACAATTTATAAAAAAAATGCCATTTTTTAAAATATGAAATATACTGAAAATGGTTAAATATTTTTGTTCTAATTAAAATTAAAGCAGTAAGTGGATAAATAAATGTTTAAACGCAAACATATAGAATAATATATAGAAATGTTTTATATTAAATTTATAGAAATTTTAAGAATTTTAAATTCTTTTTTAAATAACCTTTTTTCTGTCAAATCACTAAAGACAATAGTTTCACTTATTAAAATACGATAAAATAAGATCCCAAAATATGCTAAAATGGCATTTAAATCAATGCTAATAAATAATTTATCGGTACATTTATAATGTTAAAGTATATATATATATATATATATATATATATATATATATATATATATATATATATATATATATATATATATATATATATATATATACTGTATATACACACACACACAGAGAGACACACAGTTAAAGTCAGAATATATATATGAATCCTCCAGCAGTAAAACTTTTACTTTAAGTTGCAGCTCAACATTTATGCTAATTATTGTTATGCAGCTGTGCAAATATTCTTCATGCATTTCCTAGTTTTTGTTTGTTGTTTCTTCAACAACAAACTATATAAACTCCTAAAAATAGGAACTTAACAGATATGGTTTCATACAGTAAGCATATACAGTTTTCCCCAATACAGTTTCCCTGTAGAATTATGGCATTTGGGTCAAATTGAATATATATATATATATATATATATATATATATATATATATATATATATATATATATATATATATATATATATATATATATATATATATATATATATATATATAAAACGTCCACAATGAAGTGCTAAATAAATCTGAGGTAAACTTGGTTTTATATTCGGACATTCGTTCAGTGCCACGCTCCCTGTATTGTTTACCACGCTACTTTAGAATATTCGGTCTAAAATCCCATCCAATGACTTCAAAACAACATGAGCACTGTTTCATTGACAGTCGGTGTCAACAATGTTGTACTTTGATAGTCATTTGGCTGATATTATGATTCCCCCATTTAGCATTTGCATAGAATACTTTTCTGAAATTACATGATTAATTTCAAAAAGTCTGAATATAAAACCAACTTTACATCAATCTAAAGAAACACATTTATTTTAAAAAATCCGTAGTCTAGAAGTGAAGGTAAGCATGCACAGTCTTCCTGCAGCATCACACTTTTGGCATGTGACTCAAACTAAAGCATTGATCTGTGATGAGCTTTACGAAGAGCATCTGTCATAACGGATCGAGACGTTTGCTGTTTCACATCACCACACAGTGGCAAAACTTGCGGCTTGCGGCTTCCTATGATTGATTCCTTATCACGGACTACACTCGTGTTGTGTTTACTTTCAAGCCAGCACGAAGAAGAGTGTAAATAACACCAAAATCCAGACCCGCGCTTACCTGTTGTGAAGGTGTCGACACCAAGTTGTGTAGTCCGCAGTAATCCCGCGCATGAACCACAGGAGCAGCTGCTACGAGTCCTGCCGGATGTGATGGTCGTGTAATGATGATGATAATAACAATAATAGTAAGTCCGTGGATCAGTCGTCCTGCGGCAGGCGGCAAACGGAGCGCAGAAAACACACTTTGCGCGCTGCTGTTAGGTCATGCTCAAAGTATGTCTGTGCAATGTTCTGCAAGCTCAGGGAAACCACATCCTCTGACATACCTCTTGTGTCCTGCTGCGTGTGTGTGTGTGTGCGTCTGTCTCGCTCTCTGACTGTCTGAGATGACAGACCGCGCTGACCCACACACACACTTCTCTCTCTCTCTCTCTCTCTCTCTCTCTCTCTCTCTCTCTCTCTCTCTCTCTCTCTCTCTCTCTCTCTCTCTCTCTCTCTCTCTCGATTCTTCAGTTCCTGCCCACCGACTGAAGAATCCAACTGAAGAGAAGGAGGAGGTGCTGAGAGAGAGAAAGCAAGAGAGAGAGAGACATA
This sequence comes from Danio rerio, assembly GCF_052040795.2. Lineage (NCBI taxonomy): Eukaryota > Metazoa > Chordata > Actinopteri > Cypriniformes > Danionidae > Danio > Danio rerio. The sequence goes on from NC_141036.1 coordinate 54,807,755, forward strand.
AAGAGAGAGGTAAATACAAAGAGAGAGCGAACTGATTTTGGAAAAACAAATACTTGATTACAATGTTTATATAAAACGTGTAAATTTTACTTTCACCCTTTAATATCATACAAACAAAATAAGGAATAACATATGTATGCTAAATGAGATCGTCACATAGTCTAATATTTACATCATTTAAGGCAGGGATTCCCAAACTTTTCAGTCCATGACCCCCAAAATAACAATGCCAGTGACTCGCGACCCCCAATATCTTCTGAGGTGGTTATAAATCCAGAAATCTTGCATGCAATGGCGCGCACACCAATAGACCCAAGTCTATTCTTGGTTGATTTTTTTGTAATGTATGTCAGTGCCGTAAATAGGCTAGAAAGTTTAACCTGGTGTTATAAAATTAATCTGCTGCATCTGACGCTATTGCTTTGTCTTTAATGTAATGTAATTACCCCAGGGGTTGCAATCCAATAGAACTATTAACTATAAGCTATAAAGTAACTATATACAGTAGTACATAGTAACTATAAACAACTATTTTTTTCTTTTTTTAGTAGGTTATAAATAATATAAGGTTATTCTTATAGTTTATTAAAAATAAATAGATTTTTGGAAATCACCAGGCGACCCCCCTTCAATGTCCCGTGACCCCTCGGGGGGGTCCCGACCCCCACTTTGAGAACCACTGATTTAAGGTACAAATGAAATCAAAAGTAGCTATGATTTGATAGTTGCTCGCTAGACTTGCTCTCGTTGCTAGTTTTGAGGTGAACGATTCATCTGTCATGAAGAATAAATAACTGTTGCCTTTGTAATCTTTAATTGAAATCTGAAAATGCCCTTTCTGGTTTTCAGTAAATTCTCAGATATTTATTTATTTTTTTATATTCTCCTATATAGGCTATTAAGTTATGTTTAATTTATTTAAACTATATTAAATCAAATAACAACCTGTATTTTACCATTAGTTTTGGCTCGAACCGTTTATTGATAATTAGCCTATTCAAAGAAAATTGAACTGAGCTCTGTGAAAAGTTTTGTATGGGCTACAGTCAAAACCTAATATTAAAGCCATGGCTGTGGCGAGTCGACAATACTGTGAAACGATTTCTCTTATCAGAAATCAAACACAATTATACCAGGCGCAGCATTGTATTAGATTTTACATGGAGAAAATAAAACACCTCCACCTTCCTACCACAGAAAAACAGCCACCCGCGAAACATTGAGTCCTCCACCTTCAGAATGGCCATAAGAATGAAGCTCGGCTGCCCCTGATGGTAATATAGTCAGAAAATTTTGCTGAGTACTGCAGCTAACCGCGGTTAGTTATGGCATTCTGTTCCCTGAGATGCTCATTTCTAAGTGCAGTTTATCTATAAACCAATTTTGAGAGGATCACATGCTTATGATTGCTGGCAGCCGGCTCCGCATTATTCAATTTATGATTCACCAATCAGACGATTCCTAAGCCCGTATAAATATCCCTAAGTTCCATATAACAGCCATCTTCGTTTTGAAGAATCCCCCCTCCACCCCTACTCCCCCTTTTCCAGTGGTTAGCACTGTTGCTTCACAGCAAGAACGTCACTGGTTCAAGTCCTTACCAAGAGAGCCGACATTTCTGTGCAGAGTTTACACATTCACACATTTATCTAACAGCAATTCATAACTTTTTGGATTTAGTGGCTAATTCGTATGAAATCGTACGATATAATTTGTACAATTTAGTACAATTTGCTTATCCCCCAATGACGATTGGGGTTAGGGGTGGGGTCAGGTGCCACGCCTCCTTTTTAAAATCGTACTATTTCGTACGACTGAACTCGTACGAATTCGTACGAATTAGCCACTAAACTGGCAAAACGTAAAATACTTAAGTTTTCTCGTGAGATCAGGCTGGATATGCCCACCATAATAATGCCCCCCTCCCCACCCCCCACCCCTTAAAATAATCCCCAAATTACTAAATGTGTTTATTTGGAGCTGTTTTATTCTAAATAAACAATTAAATGGTCAGTAATATGTTAAAATTATTATTATTCTGATTAAAGAGCAACGAATGAATCTCTCATTAAGACTTTTTTTTACTACATTAAATAATTCAATTAAATTCAGCTTTATTTGTATAGCGCTTTTACAATGTAGATTGTGTCAAAGCAGCTTCACATAAATGGTCATAGTAACTGGAACAGTGTAGTTCAGTTTTTAGTGTTTAAGTTCAGTTCAGTTTAGCTCAGTTCAGTGTGATTTAAAATCATTACTGAGAGTTCAAATACTGAAGAGCAAATTCATCGATGCGTAGCTCTACCAATCCTGAACCATGCGAGGCAGTGGCGACAGCGGAGAGGGAAAAAAACTTCACCTGATAGGAGTGAAGAAAAAAAAAAACCTTAAGAGAATCAGACTCAGTTGGGCACGACCATTTTAATTTCTCCGCTGGCCAAAAGCCTTGTGCAGCGCTTCATTTACCGTGGTGAAATAAGAGGTGTCACTTTAAAAATGCACACATCTAACATTATAATGAAAGGATTCGACTGCTTTCCTAACTTTTTATGATCATTTAAGACGAAATTAGTTGTGTTTGGAAAAAAACCCCACCAAGATCGACATCCTTATATGTTATTATTATTATTAATTATGTCTGTATGTCTGTTTAAACACGCACTCAAAAGACTTTCTCTCCACTTCAAACCGTGTGTGTAGAATCCGTTTGGGAAACAGCATCTGTTTATCACTATGGAGCACGTCAGCTGACAGTCTTGCACCTTTATATCACTGTGTCGAGGATTGTATAGGATGGGCGACGGCACCTGTAATCAAAAGGAAATGGAATCGCGCCGTTTGTAACATTTATTTATAAAGCTGCGTCCCAAATTGCATACTTATGCACTATTCTACGCCATTTTGTAGTATAAATAGTGCAAGTAGTGTGTTCACACTGAAAACTCTAAAAATCATAAGTGCACTTTAATTACCCGGATGATGCACTCATTCAGCCGCTAAAATGAAGTGTGTAATGATGGACACTTCACGCACTCAACGACTGCAGGTTTGCTTACGTAGAGGAAGGGGCGGAGCTATTGGACGCACATGTTAAATAACTTTATTTATTTTGGATGGTAAAAGCAAAATTCTCCTACGAGAGTGATTATAGCGCCTCCCGATGGTGAATGCGGCAATACTCACGGCAGGTATTATTTGATAATTCGGTCGTTTATTTCACTGATTTGGCAACCGTCAAACGTCATCTGGGAAATGGTTTGAATTTCCGCTTAGTAAAAAAACATTAGTGTACCATTTAGGACGACACTACAGACATATAGTATGCTGTTGATTGTGTAAGTGCATAAGTACATAGTGCATGAGTGCATAGTGTATAGTGTGCCATTTGGGACGCAGCGTATGTGTTTTCATTCCTAAACAAAGCAAAAGCACAGAAGACTTACGTTTTAGAGCAAGGGGCGACCCCTGGTGGTTCGGCGGTATGGGTTGCGTATAGGGAGGCTCGGCTATTCAGAGAAAGACTGAAAATACCGGATAAATACGGGAAAATACCTTCACGGGATGATAGCGGGATAGAACAGTAAAATACGGGAGAAATACGGATGATAGCGGGATAGAACAGTAAAATACGGGGGAATCCCGGGAAAAACGGGAGGGTTGACTGTGTGTAGAAATTTGAGAAAATAAATTAATTGAATCTATTTTGGAATAAGTTTAAAATTGTAGCATAAAAAAGTGGAAAAAATCAAGCGCTACGGATACTTTCCGAATGCACTGTATATATTTCTTTTGGGAGTGTGCTTGATTGAAGGCTAACAGCGGATAGCTTCTTGAGCAGTGAACACTGGACTGCAGCATGGTCAGCCTCTCCTCCAGGGAGGTTTAGTGGCGGTGGGCTGATCTGAGGGTGAAAGGGTCCATGTCTGCCGTCCCGCTAGAGAGATGTATTTTTCATAAAGCCCAGACGAGGCCCCCTATAGCTTTGAATCCATTATTCAGACGGGTCTGTGCGAGACGGGACAGACACACACACGCACATGCAAAAAAACACACCGTAATCACTGTCATTTCATCCATCACCTCCATCTCTATGATGAAAAGCACACGGCTGCGGTTCATCACAACTGACTGTGTTTTAAATGGAAGTGTTGTCTTCAAGCACTCTTGATGACTGACGTTTGCATTTCAGAGGCTGTTGATGGCGGGTTTATGAGGACACAAGTCGACCCCGGGATACAAATTAATGACATGGGCCTAGATGAAAGAATATGAATCTTTCTGAATCAGGAAATCCTGCTGGCGACTGATCCTTGTCTCCAGTAAATCGCTGATAACAGCTCATCATGAGGTAGGCTGCTAAATTATTGATTCAAACGCTGGATTCTTGACTCAATTTATTTCTTCCTGTGGATGTGTGAGTGAGTGTGTTTGTATGATGTACACTGTTTTTACAATGTATATAAATGCATATTTTATTTATTTATTGATAACACAAACACATTCAAAGACCTTAAAAAAGATACAAATATCTTTGCGTACATTTTAAATGCTAATATTTCATAGATTAACATTTTATAATTAATATTTTATATAAAACAGTTCTGTCTGGTTCTCGAATCTGATTGGCTGATAGCCATGGGATATTAAAGTAATATCAGCACTCATACAGCCTCTTCACCCTTGTGTATTACTCCACCCACATAGAGTGACATCAGATCTATAAACTCACTACAGTTTGACAAATATAGCAGCTGTTGGACAACATAATGTACTTTTGAGGCTTTTTAGGTGGGAATGTAGTTGTTTAGATTGCAACTATGCAGTTTATTTATAAGGATAGAGTCTATTTGTAATTGTTTTTATGAATTTGTGACTTTCAGCGCATCGGCGGCCATCAGACTGTCATATTGCACACTGTGAGCACTCATGACAGCTACTTACTCAGAGGTATGGTGGGTGTCTTTATTTTAGTCTACTGTAAAATGCTATTTATTTAGACTATATATATATATATATATATATATATATATATATATATATATATATATATATATATATATATATATATATATATATACATGAGCAATATGGTAATTATATGGTATAAATACAGCAATACAACATGGTAATTATATGGTATAAATACAGCAATACAACATACAAATGAAAGAGATCAACATAGAATATCACGGGATGATTTGATCAGCTGTAGTTGGAAATACGCTGCATTTTTCCTCCTCTAAGGGCTTATTATGTGGTCTCTTTCGCCATCTTGTGGATGAACAATTTCAACCGTCTTTGCTCAATAACAGTGCTGTCTCTCAGAAATTATGAATATTTAAAATAGGCACTATCCTTATAAATAAACTGCATAGTTACAATCTAAACAACTACATTCTCCACTGAAAAAGCTTCAAAAGTGCATTATGTTGTCCAACAGCTGCAATATTTATCAAACTTTAGAGTTCCTCAGCTATATGTAAATATAGTAATAAATAATGATATTATGTCTTAAAAATAAAGGGTTTTAATCTATTTGTTATCCTGGAAATTAAGGTTCTTACTTTAAAAGTTTATACTAATATATATAATGTAACAAATATATGTTATCAAATATTTAATGTTTTACCTTTCTTTTTCTCTAACATTACAACATTTGAAGCAGAAATAACTGATTTAATAGGCAGATTAAAAGTGTTTTTTAAAAGCATAAAATAAACAGAAAGACCCGAATAAATATCCAGCACTATTTCTAGATCTCTAATCAGAGCAAATTATCACAAGTAATGAAACGTTTTGTGCTAATTAAAAAGAACACACTCAGACCTCTGGACCTCACGTTGGGTCAATTAAAATCAACACCAAAAAAACAACAACACACACACAAAAAAACAAAGGCCAGACTGTTTGGTGAGTCAAGCAAACACGTTTCTTTCAGTGAAGGAGAGACGGGGCAGAATGAGCCTCCCACTGCTTAATTACTACTGCGTTTACTGCGGACTAATCACTGCGTAATCCTGTGAAAGTAAAGAGCGCCACGGCTTCGCTCAACACTTCACTTACTGCATTGTTCAAGAAAACAAAAGTGTGAAGTGCAGCAGGACAAGAGTAAACACTGCAAACAAACTTCTGCTGTCAGCAACGAAACTACTTAACGTCTCATTTTTATAATAAAAGAAACTTAAATTATATATAATATTATTAAAGTTATGATTAAAAATGGCATTATGAATAGTAGCAAAAGTAGAAAAGTAGTACTGAAGTAATAAAAGTAAAAACACTTACTGATGAATGTTTATTTTGTAAGAAAATGTAATTGCCAAAACTTGTCATACTCTATTATTAAGAATGATTAGAATCAGTAAGTTGTTTACTGGAAACTCACTCTGATTGGATCATTTGAATCACTGAGTAGTTTACAGGAGTGTCCCTCTGAACAAATCATTTGAATCAGTGAGTTGTTCACTGGAGAATCAGTCTGACTGGATCATTTGAAACAATGAGTCATTTACTAGACACTTGCTCTGAATGGATCATTTGAATCCGTGAATCATTCACTGGAAACTCAGTCTGAACTGATCATTTGAATTAGTGAGTTGTTTACAGGAGAATAACTCTGAATGGATTATTTTAATCAGTGAGTCGTTTACTTAAGATTCGCTTTGAATAGATTATTTGAATCAGTGAATCATTTACTAGAAACTCAGTCTGAACTGATCATTTGAATCAGTGAGTTGTTTACATGAGTCTTCCTCTGAACGAATCATTTGAAACATTGAGTTGTTTGCTGTAGTCTCATTCTGAACAGATCATTTTAATCAGTGAGTCATTTACTCAAGACTCGCTTTGAATAGATTATTTGAATTAGTGAATCATTTACTGGAAACTTAGTCTGAATGGATTATTTAAATCTGTGAGTTGTTTACTGGAGAATCACTCTAAAATGGATAATTTGTATCAGTGAGTTGTTTACAGGAGTCTCCCACTGAACAAATCATTTGAACCAGTGAGTTGTTTGCTGTAGTCTCATTCTGAACAGATCATTTTAATCAGTGAGTGGTTGACAGAAGTCTCCCTCCGAACAATTTTTTTGAATCAGTGAGTCGTTCACTGGAGAATCACAATAAACAGATCATTTGAATCAGTGAGTTGGTTATTGGAGGATCACGCTGAATGGATCATTTGAATCAGTGAGTTGGTTATTGGAAACTCATTTATTAACAGATCGTTTGAATCAGTGAGTTGTTTACTGGAGACTCACTCTGAACCGATCATTTGAATCATTTAGTTGTTTCTTGGAAAGTCACTCTGAATTGATCATATGAATCAGTGAGTTGTTCACTGAAACTCACTTTGAACAGATCATTTGAATCAGTGGAGTAAAAAGTATGATATTTTGTTTTAGAATGAAATGAAGTTTGCTAAAATAAACACTCAGATAAAGTACAGATACTGAAATATGTGGTGAAGTACAGTAGTAAACTAACTTAGTTATTGTTCACCACTGCGCAAGACAATGAGTATGTTAACATGGACACCAATAATCTGATTTTATTATGATTAAGACAACACTCTGATTAAGTGTTGACCATGTAAACAGTGATTTTTGATTATCTTAATCCAACTAAAATCATAACCGAACAAAACAGAAATGGTATTAAGACATATTGAGTAAGCTAGTGGCAATATTGAAGTGCAGTATAGACATTTAAACACTGCAATCAAACTCACAGCGTCATTTAGGACATTTTGCTACATTTTGAGAGAGGACAGTCGATGTACACAACTGTTTGACACTATTATCTGCACCTACAGAGTCAGTCAATGACCACAGACACTTCAACGCAATCTCACGGCAATTCGTAAATTTTTCCGTTAGTGGCTTATTCGTATAAATTGTACGATCTAATTCATACAATCTAGTACGATTTGCTCATCTCCCAATGATGTTTGGGTTTAGGGGTGGGGTTAGGTGCCACGCCTCTTTTTTAAAATCGTACATTTAATTTGTACGAATTAGCCACTAAACTGACAAAACGTAAAATACTTACGTTTCCTCGTGAGATCAAGCTGGACACTTGCATTGCGAACTTCAGAGGTTATTTCAGGCATTTGTGTTAGTTATGAGATCTTAGGTTTTTCGGCTTTCTGTAAAGTGTATTTTTCAGTCTAATGTAAAGAAAGCATCCAATATACACAACCAGTTAAACTCCGTGCTGTCATCGACTTTCGCTTTAAGATTTAAAGGGCTAGCATTGCACCAGACCCCTGTAAGTGATTTCGTTTGAAAGTGTAGAATCTATATTTTCTGCACATATGCATCAATTTGGTTTTTATTCTTCTGTACACAAGTTATTTACACTTAAATACACAGTATTTTGGAGACCCGAGCTGGGTATTTTACATTGGTTCATTTTCATATTTTTCACATGGTTCATATATGACACATGTACAAGTATAGCTCAAAGAAAGCTCTTGCCAGTGCTCATACGGTTCTAGCATTCTTTTTACTGAATTATTTTAACATATCAAACAGTTGTCGAATGAATCGGGGTGTGAAAAACAATACATTTATGATCAATGAGCAGCCCCAGATAGCACAGACAGTCATCTCTTACGTTATGCTGTGCACTTCAGGGCCATTCTTCTCTGTTTTTGAGGTGATGTGCATAAGTAATAAGTATAATAAGTAAAGTATATGTCTGACGTGGTCCAAACACAGTGAGATATGTTTGATCAAGCAAAAGAATAGTGAAATATGAAAAGAATGATCGGTCCCTGTGGCTTGTATCACCTCTCATCAGTTGGAATACAATAACTTTTGCATAGATTATGGGAGAGGCATTTTTCTTTTTTTCCTATGATTACAGACATGCAGGAACCACCAAAATAATTACAGCACCCTAAACCACACAGTACCTAAGAGGGACACTTTTAAATTTGAGTTTATAAAAAAAAATACAAAAAGTGCCTCTTTTTTAGGTGTTAATCATAACACAGACAACATATACAGATATTTTAAACACTTCCAATAGTGTTTTATGAAAATTCAAAGGGTTTTCTTTAAAATGATACCACATTTTTTGCATTTACATCTCTGCATGTGAATTTAGGAAGCTTTTAAATTTGGGTAGGCGAAATCCAGGCGGAAATCCCAAAATAGCAGCAGTGTTTAACTGGTTGAAGGGATGGTTCACCCAAAGATGTACAATTCCTTACTATAATCAGTGAGTTTTTGTACCTTTATGAGTGTCTTTCTTTACAAAATAAGTAATTTTGATCAATACTAGAAACCTGCAGCCATTGATTTAGATAGAAGGAAAAACAAACACCATGCATGTCAATATTTTTCATGCTTTTGTTCTTCACTCTTCTTTCAATTGTAGATTAAACCCTTCTATTCACGTTGATTGTTTTCTTAACTAACATGTACAGTATAACTCCTAATGTTGGTCAACTTTGAGTGTGTGAAATGCTGATTTTGGTGCGATTGCGCCTCCTGCTGTACTGTTGGTGTTAAAACTCATGTTCACATTGCATATTTGAAAGTAGGAAAAGGTTTTATTTAACTTCATTAGAAATGGTGCCACATATCAGCATTTCTATAATATATAAAAAAAAGAATAAAAAAATAAAACATATAGTGTGGTGTTTTCAGAGGGATTCAAAGTCATTTTGAGTAAAGAGTACTTTAAATAAAGAAATCAGTATTTTTGTGGAATAACCCTGATAGGTTTTTTATATTCAGCTTAAGTAGTTTTTTGTCTTTTTTGTATTAAGATACTTTAGAAATGTCATTGTTTTATGTATTTTACTCTTTTTTTTGTTTGTTTATTTTAGGTTATGATAATACACTTTTTTAAGTACACTGCACTGTAAAAAATAATGACAAAAAGACAACAAATATCTTTGATGTTGCTTTCACTTATTGTAATACTTTAATTGGGTTTCAAGTAATTTTTTAAAGTTATACACAGCTTAACTTAATATTTTTGGTCAGTTTGATTGATGTAAGTTGGGATGACTAAAGTTCACCTGACTTACAGTATATAACATCAGGCCCGGATTGGCTAATCGGGAGGACCTGGAGAATTCCCGGTGGGCCGGTCCGTTTTTTGGCCGCAAGAGCCGGTGTCCCTAGCTGCTTGCACTCTCAGCATTCGCAATTTTTTTCATTTTTTATATTATTTGACCATAGTCTCACTCTTTTTATTCATTATTTTGCAGCAGCTCCTCGCTTTTTATTTGTTTTCTCGCAGCCCCATGAGCAAAATGCAGCCTGCAGGTTAATGATGACGTAACTATTATTCGACCCCAAATAGCGGCACCTTAGTGAATATAAGAATTCGAATAATTAATATTAATGAATATTAAACCTGCTCAATTAAAATCAGATGACTCACTACATTAATAAATCTGACATAAATTGATCAGAAATCTAGAAAGGGGAGAAAAAGATTAAGTTGTCAATAGACAAGTTTTTAACAATAATGCCATTGTGGTCCAGTGGTCAGCACGTTGCGTTACCACGCTCCAGTACCTGAGTTTAATCCTTACCAATCTAATTGAATTTTTTTTCCCCCCATTTTTATTGTTAAGACATATAATACTGTTTGGGTTGTTGAACATTTCAACTTATAAAGCAGCTGTTTTCTTGAAAAATATGTGATAGTGTCATTAGAAACTGAATTGGAAATGACGTTATTTTAATATAGTCAGTCGTGAACTGAGGTGGGCCGGTCTAAGGCTTAAAACTCCAGGGCTGAAAAGGAGTTCCACTACGGCCCTGTACAATATTGTAGCTTTTTTTTATATATTCATGTTTGTGGTGCTTTTGTCCTTTGTGTTAGGTGGTTTTGCATATCTATAGTTTTAATTCATTATTATTATTATTATTATTATTATTATTATTATTAGTATTAGTATTAATAATAATAATAATAATAATAATAATATTATTTAGTACTCATGGTGAAACTTAATTAAAATAGGAGAGATCCTTATTGATAGTTTTTATTTCAGTATTTGTCAGTTGTGAACTGTTTATAGTTATATAAGCTTACACTTACAAGTGTCTTAGTTAATGACAGCTAATTAACAGCTACTAATAAGTACAGTTAGAGTATTTATTAATCTTTGTTAAAGTTACTCACAGATTTACAGTACATTAATATTTCATTTTGCCCATTAAATAATATTCATAAACACTTTATTAAAATCAAAAGTGGTGTTTGTTAAGATAGCTTATATATTTTTACTATTAACAAATGGAACTTTATTATATAGTTTAACCAGCAAATAATAATTCAGATATATAATCATATTACAATGCGTACAATAAAAACAATTGTTAAATATTGATTAAAGACTGGAATAGCATTGTGAAAGTATCTCCTAATTGTGTCATTATGTAAATATAATATATTACATATTGTAAAAAGACATTTCATAATTATATTGCTGATCCCCCTGATTTGTTTGTAAAGCGCTTAGGGTGTATAGTAGAGAATAAAAAGCACCATAATAAATGATTTACCTTCACTTGACATTATCCAGCATGATCTTTATGTAGAATTGCCCAGCCTGATGTAAATATGACATTTATCATTCAGCGTTTGTGCTCATGAGAGGCTTCTGAAGGAGAATAATAATATTAAATATATGAAACAATCCCGGGGATCTGTTAAGACAAGCGAATGAATAGTTAAATTCACATCTAAAGATCTATAATGATGGAAAAAGGGTTGATTTTATGCAATGGATTGTTCTGTTTTGAAAAGCCAGATTACGTCCTATTGCATTATAATCACCCTAAAACCACTTAAAACAGATGCTTAATTTGCCTCATTATTGTCATGTTAGTTTTACTTATCCAGGTCAAACCAGCATTTTATTATATTGCTGAAATTGGTCAATTGTTAGCTAAAGACTTCATATATCATTTTTCATTAGTTGAATCAGAGGAGACTCACTTTATCTGGATCATTTGGATCAGCGAGTTGTTAACTGGAGAATCAAATTTTGGTTCTTGCAACACATTTAAGAATAAAAGTTGGAACGTTAAAGCATTTACCACTTTGTAATGTAGCCATTTCTTTTCACGACACTTAAAAGATGTTTAGACACTGAAGACATCAAGTGATGAAGTGTTTCAGGTGTTATTTTGTTCCATTCTTCCTGCAAACAAATCTTAAGGTGGGCAAATCTTAAGGTGGTCTTAAGGTGTCTCGCATTCTCTATTGGAGACAGGTCAGGACTGCAGACAGGTCAGTCAAGTCTCCTCGTCCTCCACAGCCAGGATTTTGTAATGTGTACAGAATGTGGTTTTGCATTGTCTTGTTGAAATATGCATGGGGAAAAGAAGGCAGCATGGTGTGCTCCAAAATCTCTATGTACTTTTCAGCAATCATGGTGCCATCACAGAAGTGCAAGCTACCTTTGTCAAGAGCACTGACACAACTCTGCAGCCCAAGACCGGTTACTTACTGAAGCTAAGCAGGGCTGAGCCTGGTCAGTACCTTTAGTTGCTGTTGGAAGTGGTGTTAGTGAGGCCAGCAGGGGGCGCTCAACCTGTGGTCTGTGTGAGTCCTAATGCCCCAGTAAAAGTGAAGGGGACACTATACTGTCAGTGGGCGCCGTCTTTCGGATGAGACGTTAAACCGAGGTCCTAACTCTGTGGTCATTAAAAATCCCATGGCACTTCTCGTGAGAAGAGCAGGGGTGTAACCCCGGTGTCCTGGCCAAAGTCCCTCTATCGGCCCTTACGATCATGCTCTCCCAATCATCCCCTTCCTCCGAATTGGCTCGATCACTGTCTTTCCACTTCACCTATAGCGCACTGGCGCCGTTGTCCTGTGGCAGCCATAGCATCATCCAAGTGGATGCTGCACACTGTTGGTGGTGTGGAGAGACCCCCCTCATGATTGTGAAGCGCTTTGGGTGTATGGCCATACACAATAAATGTGCTATATAAATACACATTACATTACATTACAACTCCATACCATGACAGACCCTGTTTTTTGGACTTTTTGGACAGTCTGTATGATCCTTTTCTTGTTTGGTAGAAATACCTGAAAAACTGATTCATCTGACCACAGCGTTTCCACTGTGTGATAGTCTATGCCTCCGAGCCTTCTGGACATTGTTAACATAGGGCTTCCTTTTGGCACAGTACAGTTTTAACTAGCATTTGTGGATGAAATGTATTGTGATACTTGACAAAGGTTTGCCAAAGTAGTCCTGAGCCCATGTGGTGATATCGCTTATAGATGAATGATGATTCTTGATGCAATGTCGTCTGAGGGATTGGAGATCATGGTCGTTCAGCTTAGGCTTGCTGCCCCAACTTTTTTGAAATATGTTGCAAGAACCAAAATTAAAACGTGTTTATTTTGAACGAAAAAACTATATATAAAAATCATGACACATTAAATATTGTTTGTTGTATTGTCTGCAATGAAATTTGCGTTTTCCATACTGTCCCAAGTTTTTCTTATTTGGGGTTGTAAAAAACTTATTTAAACCAGTGATTGTGTTTACTGGAGACTTACTTTGATTGGATGTTTTAACTTATTGAATTGTTAACCATACTGAAATATTAACTGGAGACTCGCTCTGAGTGGATTATTTGAATCAGTGAATCATTCGCCCCTTTCACACATACAGACCTTTCCGGAAAATTGCCGGCAATTTTCCGGAACGGTTGTATGTGTGAACAGGTCCTTTTTGAAAATACCGGTAAATTCGTTCTGGCTATTTTCCGGAAAGAGAAGTTGTAACATTACCGGCAATTTGCCGGAATGCTGCGCTGTGTGAATGCAGAAGGAAGATTGCCGTAATAAGCACGTGCACGTCTAGAACGTGTTGACGTGAGACGTCTGCTTTAGCCAATCACAACAGTCAGACGCATTTACGTCCGCGCGGTTTGTGAGGATAAAAGCCTTTGAATATTTTTCCAGACACATTTAGCTGCTAGAAGTTAGTCAGATTACGTTTGTATGTTCTTCTTAATGCCAACTGTGTAAATAATCATCGATGAGATGCTTATGATAAGCCGTTGTTTGTTTACGTTCGTGTGCCTGTGAAACAGCCTGTGAGCGCCAGCACACGCACATATTATGAACATCTCGACATGCGAAAGTGATCCTGAGAAAGTTGTTCACAATATTGATCATCCACAGAGTTTGTAATTTAGTCAAATGTTTACAAATACAAGCTCAGCCGTTTAAAGCTCATTTGTGGTGAATGATGTCAGAATTTACCGCTATTTTGGAATGGATGTGTGAATGCTCTTTTCCGGAAAATTTCCGTAACGTCCTCGCCTGTGTGAACAGCGCTTTTTTGAATATACCGGTAAAGTCGTTCCGGAAATTTTCCGGATATTTACCGGTATCACTGTGTGAAAGGGGCTATTAAGTGGAGACTCAATCTATCTGGATCATTTGAATCAGTGTATCGTTAACTGTAGATTCAATCTATCTGTATTATTTGAATCAGTGAGTTGTTAACTGGGAATTCGATCAATCTAGATCATTTGAAATATTGAGTTGTTTACTGGAGACCCACCTTGACTGGATCATTTGAATCAGTGTATCATTAACTGGAGACTCAATCTATCTTGATCATTTGAATCAGTGTATCGTTAACTGTAGATTCAATCTATCTGTATTATTTGAATCAGTGAGTTGTTTACTTATGACTCGCTTTGACTGGATCATTTGAAAAAGTAAATTTGTAACTGAAGACTCACTCTGGATTATTTGAATCAGTGAATTGTTTACTGGAGACTTACTCTGGCTGGATTATTTGAATCAGTGAGTTGTTTACTGGAGACTCAATCTATTTGGATTATTTAAATTAGTGAGCTGTTTACTGGAGACTTACTCTGACTGGATCATTTGAATTAGTGATTTATTTACTGAAGACTCAGTCTATCTGGATTATTTGAATCAGTGAGTTGTTTACTGGAGACTCGCTCTGACTTGATTATTTGAATCAGTTAGTTGTTTACTGGAGACTCGCTCTGAATGGATCATTTAAATCAGTTAATTGTTTACTGGAGACTCAATCTGACTGGATCATTTAAATCTGTAGATTTGTAACTGGAGACTCACTCTATCTGGATCATTTGAATCCGTGTATCCTTAAATGGGGATTCAATCTATCTGGATAATTTAAATCAGTGAATTTTTAACTGAAGAGTCACTTTGACTGGATCATTTGAATCAGTGAGTTGGTGGAGATTCAATCTATCTGGATCATTTTAAAACAGTGAGTTGTTTGCTGGAGACTCACTTTGAATAGATAATTTGAATCAGTGAGTTGTTTACGGGAAACAGACTCTTACTGGATTATTTGAATCAGTGAACTGTTAACTGGAGACTCAATCTATCTGGATCATTTGAATAACTAAGTTTACAGGAGACTATCTCTGAATGGATCATTTGAATCTGAATTGTTAACTGTAAACTGGCTCTGAATTGATTATTTGAATCAGTAGATTGTTAACTAGAGACTCACTCTGAATGAATCATTTGAATCAGCGAATTGTTAACTGTAAAAACTCAATCTGGATGATTTGAATCAGTGAATTATTAACCAGAGACTCACTGACTGGATCAATTAAATCAGTAAGAATCAATCCATCTGGATCATTTGAATCAGTGCATCATTAACTTGAGACTCAATCTATCTGGATCATTTGAATCAGTGAACTGTATATTGGAGACTCAGTCTATCTGGATCTTTTGAATCAGTGAACTGTCTATTGGATACTCGCCCTGACTGGATCTTTTGAATCAGTGAGTTGTTCACGGCATACTCGCTCTGAACAGATACTTATTCTTGGTCTTTTGCTTAGTCAGACTGAAACTGTTTTTAAATTGTCAAAAAAACCTCTTGTTTGCATGATGAAGTTCGGCACACAATGGCAAACGTCACTCTGTCACCATCTGAATGCACGCGGATGATTGAGAGAATGTAAAGTCTACAGTTTCTATTTTATTTTGACTAATAGTTCCACACAATAGGAAATATAATAACCGCTGTACACGGTCTGGTCCAGTGCCACGTTGTCCGCTCCATTCATCATTGTTGCTTTGTTTGCAGGCTCTTTAGACACTTGGACTCATTCTTCTGCCAGCTAATTCACGGTGTTCATCAAACTCAAACTAAAGCTTCTGTTTACACTCTCATGTTTGCGTCCACTATTAACCTCTGCGGTTTTCTATTGTTTTGTGAGCATTCGGCTCAAGTGCTGTCACATGCCACTGCTGACATGGAGGTATGTTTTTCAGCCCATTCAGATGCAGAGTATAAAAAACATAGCGAGTGAGCGGAGTTCAACATCTCGCACACCTCGACTCATATGAACAGGTGAGTTATTATTAATCCTGCTGTGTTTTATATATGAACTCTATGCTTTTAAATAGAACAAAAACTTGGAGTTTTTCTAACATCTTTAGGACTATTTTGAATTTGTTCTGTGGACAATTGAAAAAAATACATATAATTAAATAGTTTATATATTTAAATTCTAGCCAAAATAAAACAAATAAGACTTTCTCCAGAAGAAAAAATATTATAGGAAATACTGTGAAAAATTCCTTGCTCTAAGAAAAAACTACTTACAGGAGGGCGAATAACTGACTGAAACTGTATGTATTTTTCGTAACTGCAGATGCAATAAAGCAAACCATTATCATATATTTTGGGAATGTATGCATATTCAAGAATATTGGAAAGAAGTACAGGAGGCTCTCGAACATATATTTGAAATAGATATACCTCTAGAAAGTAAGTTGTTATATTTTGGCTGTATGGATCCAGACACCGTAACGGCAGAAAATACATACCTTATGCATGCCCTCATGGCTGCCAGCAACAAAATAATCACACGCAAATGGCTACAGCAAGAGCGACCAAGCCTTAGTAATTGAATAGATGCAACTATTGCGATCTACACAATGGATAAATCACTTTTGTCGTCGATTTAAAGAAGGATATATTCCTGAGGAAATGGAGGAAATGGGTTGAATATATTTAAGTTAGAAGACCCGACTTTGTTGCTGTAAATGTATAGAAGATTATGATCTGATAGATAAATCTATGCTAATGTATGTACTTGTATATGGTTATACTTACTCATATTGTAATGTGTGACATCCCCATGTGTATAATGAAGATGGTCAGTTGAGATTATTCTGGAAGGAATTATATTATGACAGGCGTTCTTACCCTGGATGTAAATAGTGCTTTAATTTCTATTTATTTTTATTTATTAAATTTTACTTATTTATTATTACTATTTTTTTTATTTATTATTATTTTTTCTTCTCTCTTTATACTGTTGTTCATTTTATAATTTACAAAATTGGAGTACTACTGTGTAGTAAGTACACCTGACAATAATGTTCGTAATCTTTATACCACTTAAGGTCACATATTGAGATACCAATGTACCATGTACCTTAAAATGCTGTATGACTGTACTCAATTAAATGTTCATAATAAACAT
This sequence comes from Danio rerio, assembly GCF_052040795.2. Taxonomy (NCBI): domain Eukaryota; kingdom Metazoa; phylum Chordata; class Actinopteri; order Cypriniformes; family Danionidae; genus Danio; species Danio rerio. The sequence continues at coordinate 54,825,273 of NC_141036.1, forward strand.
AAAATAAAAAAAGAAAAGAAACTGTATGTATTTTAATAATAGGGCTGCACGATATTAGAAAAAAACTGACATTGCGATGTATGCATCTGCATGCATAAATATACAAAATTATGCAAAAAAATAAATAAAAATAAATAAAAGCACAGATGAAAACAATAGAACAAAGATCAAAATAAATAAAAAAACAATACTTCATGGTTTTGATTGGATTAGATTTAACTGTATTAAAGTACAGAAATTCATTAATCAGATGTGAAATAACACTGAATAGTCTTAATTATATTAAATTAAATAACTAAACATAATCTCCATTAAAGCAGGGAACTTGATCATTTTCCTGTGCCCAAATGGTTTAAATTCTCTTTTTTTATATAAATTTTTAAATTATAATTTTTATATGATTAAGTTAGAGTTAAACTTTGCAACGACTCCACAACTTGCATATTCTGAACTGTGTTTTCTGGTTAATTGTAATTCCAATTTGTTTAATATGAACTGTATACTTTTTAATAGGACTACAAAATGGGCTCTTTAAACAATTTTAAGACTAGTTTGAATTTGCTCTGTAGACAATCGAGAAAAATATATTGCTTAAAGGGGCTAGTTATATTGACTTTAAAATGGTTTTTAAAATAGTTAAAACTGCTTTTGTTCTAGCCAAAAGAAAGCAAATAAGACTTTCTCCAGAAGAAAAAAATATTATCAGACATACTGTGAAAATTTCCTTGCTCTAGGAAAAAAATAAATAAAAAAGGCGAACATTTGACAAACTGTATGAATTTTAATATTATTTGAGAATAGAATTAGTTCTCTTTCTCTTTCTATATTTTATTTTCATTTTAAAATACAAATAAAAATATATATTTAAATACAGCGTGACCTTGACTCATGAGTTACTAAAGCTGCTGTTTTTATATAAACTCTATAATGTTAAGTAGGACAACAAAACAGGCTTTTTCTGACAATTTTAAGACTATTAAGAATTTATAGCGGTACTTTTTCAATTTATCATCTGAAATAAAGAACAATATTTCCCTCAACTACATCCCAATGGCTTGTGGATACCAGGTTTTTCCTGAAGCTGGGAAAAGTTTTTTAAAAAAGTGGCAATGTTTTATAACTTACTTAGTCTTTTAACATCTTCTCTTCCATTTAATAGATGCACTCTCCTTTCTTTAATGTATTTATTTCTTTAGAAATTACATTTTTATTTGTTTTTAACTATTATCATTTTGGGCGACACGGTGGCTCAGTGGTTAGCACTGTCACCTCAGCAAGTTTGGGTCCCGGCTGGGTTAGTTGACATTTCTGTGTGGAGTTTGCATGTTCTCCCTGTGTTGGTGTGGGTTTCTTCCTGGTGCTCCGGTTTCCCCCACAGTCCAAAAACATGCGGTATAGGAGGACTGAATAAACTAAATTGGTCATATGTGTTTGAATGTGAGAGTGTATGGGTGTTTCCCAGTACTGGGAGGGCATCCGCTGTGCAAAACACATGCTGGATAAGTTGGTGATTCATTCCGCTGTGGCGACCCCTGATAAATAAGGAACTAAGCCGAAGGAAAATAAATAAATAAAATCTGTCATTTATTATTTTCATTTTAAAATACAAATAAAATAATAATAATAATCCTGCTTTTATTAACTGTATTATTTTTGAATACAAAATGGGCTTTTTAAAGATTTAAAGTTTATTTTAAATTATTCTGTTGTGTACATTTTCTATTTTTTATATGCATATACAGCTTTATATATGCATATACAGCTACACTGTAAAGCCCAACAGTCAACTTTATCAAATGAAATGAGTGTAGTTAACTCAAAATGTACTGAAAGTTAATTCTACCCATTTGAAAAAAGTTTTGAACTCATATTAATCAAATTAAATACCTCATTACTTCAACTTAAAAGTTCACAGTACTCATATAGATTAGTTTAACTCAAATGGTCTGTAACAATCGGTTTCCTCAAACGGTTTGGGTTGTCTTAACTTATTGGGTTTACAGTACTCAGTTGGTTTGATTTCTCTTCTTATATTGGGTTTTACTGTGCTCAGATTGCTTCGTTTACTCAAATAGATTAAGTTCACACTACTCATTAGGATTAGTTTTTGAACTTAAATAATTTGCAATCGGAATGGTTTGCAATCGGTTTCCTCAAATGGTTCGGGTTACCTAAACTTTTTGGGTTTTACAGTGTAGATGGGAGGACACAGTTAAATATATACATAT